>NC_134499.1:17875500-18025030 GCF_040206685.1 Ascaphus truei
GACATCACGTTGCCATGCCAACGTGACGTCCCATGACCCCGCGGCGTCAAATACGCGTCGACGAAGAGAAGGTATGTTAGGCCGCGCGTATAGTGCCTGCGACCGGCGATGAGACGGGTGACATCACCCGTCGTCGCTAGCAAAAGTTATATTTCGCTTTGCGGCGGCGCGGGCGTACTGGCATTTGATTGGTTCAGGGGCTGTCACATGAGGCGACAGCCCTTGAAAATATTGCCAGCTTTCAAAGTTGGCGACGCGACGTCACTGTCGCGCTTACTACAAGCGCACGTGGCGGCGGCAATGTATTTCTTTTTGGGCGACATCGCCGTCGCGGGCACTATACGCACGGCCTTAGTTGCAGAGGCCTCACGCGATCCCCGGGCATGAATTTAAATGGGGGAAGAGCGCAGGACCCCTGCAACCACCCGCGTCCCCCCCCTGAATAATTTTGCGCCCCCCAGTTTGCGCACCGCTGCAGTGTAAGCAATACAGGCATACCCCGCTTTAAGGACACTCACTTTAAGTACACTCGCGAGTAAGTACATATCGTCCAATAGTCAAACGGCAGCTCACGCATGCGCCTGTCAGCACGTCATGAACAGCAAAGTTGAACTCCCTACCTGCACCAAAGCTGTGCGCAAGCGGGGAGACTATAGAGCCTGTTACAAATGCATTATTTACATCAGTTATGCACGTATATGATGATTGCAGTACTGTACATGCATCGATAAGGGGGAAAAAGGTGGTGCTTCACTTTAAGTACATTTTCGCTTTACATACATGCTCTGGTCCCATTGCGTACGTTAATGCGGGGTATGCCTGTAAATAACTCAATGTAACGGACCTGTGTTTGCTCCCATCGTGTGAACGAGCAGCCACTCACTCTCACAACTCCCCCCCTGCCCCCCCCACTCTCGGACCCCCAGCTTACTGCACTTGTGGATCTGGCAGTACTCCCTCTCCACACCGGGTTCTGTGGTGTAACACCAGGGCCGCTCGGAACTATCCGGGTTCCGGCAGTAATTATCATCCAAGAACTTGTCTGGGTACCTGGGAGGGAAGAAGACCAATAAAAAGGGCTGCACCAATGGGACGGAGGGTACCCCAAAAACCCAGGCGCAAGCGGCCCACGTTATTGCCACGTGCAGAAGAGAATTACTGATAGAGAGATCAAAATCCTACACGTGAGCCGCTACTAACCCCTTCATTGCCAGGTGGGTCAGTAACGCACTGAAGGGGTTAACAGCATTTAGGCTACAAGAGTCTGATGTACAAAACCTCAATTATAATGATTGATATATATATATATATATATATATTACATTTTAACCCCATTGTTGCCAAAGCGGGTTTCACTATATTGTGTTTCCAAAGGGTTAATGCTGTTTCTCATTTGTTTGGACGAATTAGCCTCATACTTCACTTGAATTCAACATAAAGAGCAAGTCACTCAGCCCTCAGGAGTTGCGTTACCCCTCGACACCATCAGATGGCCACCCAAGTGCTCTGAGTGGCTGCACGGTGAGGGCTGCGTATGGCGTATTACAGGGCAGCGCAACTTCAGCCCTCAAACCCCTCCCAAGAGGTCAGTTTTTAAGGATATCCCAGCATCAGCTCAGTTGTGTGCCTCTGATTGAGCCACCTGTAATGAAGCAGGGATATCCTGAAAACCTGACCTGTTGGGAGGGGCGGCTTGAGGACTGGAGTTTAGCGCACGGTGTACGAGACCCTCCCCCTCTTACTTCTCAGGACGGTAGGGGTGCCGGTGGGGGCTCTGGAGGTCCCAGCGCTGACACTCTTTCCCTGATTCTGTGTGGTCCACTGCTCCCCGATAATCCTCCCCATTACAGGACAGGCAGACGGCTGCAGGACAGGGAGAGACAGGGGGGGGGGGGGGGAGAACAACACATGGAGCGCAAGTTACAGTTAGGGTCAACCAGTCCCAAAAACTGGGTACCGTCAGCACCTCACTGGTCAATTCACCAAGACGGCTCCAAAAAATACTCCCCCCGCCCCCGGTTTATTGTAGAGGGGACAATCTGAAATATTCCATTAAATGAAAGGGGGGGGGGGGGGGGATGCCTTCTGAATAATACAAAGGCTTCAACAGTTCTGAAAATGGGGAGAGGTGTGACATTAAGGATTTAGAGTATTGGAACACTAGATGTGTTGCCCGTCTCGTGCCCAGCGCGTGTGGTTTTGCCAGACGTAGGAGAACGAGAAGACCATTAGTATGAGAGTCCTCCGGGGCGTTTGTCACTTGTGGAGAGAGGCGATACGCCCGGTTTGTAAGCGCGCAGCTTCACTACGCTCTGCCCATTTCCAAATACACGCAGGGCTTTTAGACAAAGTACAGCAAGCGTCTTCAACCGGCGACCGGTGGGTCACGGGTGGCCAGAGACACGGGTCACAGGCGGCAGAGGCATGGGTCACAGGCGGCCAGAGACGCGGGTCCAGGAAGCCAGAGACACGGGTCACCGGCGGCCAGAGACACGGGTCACCGGCGGCCAAAGACACGGGTCACCGGCGGCCAGAGACACGGGTCACCGGCGGCCAGAGACACGGGTTACCGGCGGCCAGAGACGTGGTGCTTGGACTTCCTGCGTGTTTCATACCCGTGGCTTTGGCAGCTAACTGCAGATTCTGACGCAAAGTGACAGTAATGTAAATATATATGGTACAGATTGTGATGGGAGGGGTTAATATGGCTGCTGTTAATAAAGGTTAAGCCTTGCATTACCCCTACCCGTCAGTAATACATGTGTATTATGTTATATACGTATATCTGTCTTGTAAACCTGCTTCCAGCCTTCAGGCCCCAGCGGGTAACTTTATGCTCAGGTGGGAAGTTGCAGAGATGCCTGCGACCTCTCCCTGTCACTGCTTTTATGTTGCTCTTCTACCCACCAATCAGGGGCCCTGAATGCTGCAACATGGTGGGTTATGGGTACAAACAGGTGGGGAGGGAGACCCCTCGCAGTTCAATTCAGCTCAGTTGAGAGTCAGAAGAGTTGCAGAAGTTTGCTGTAACTACGGGAAGCTGCAGCGTCCACTCCTGTGCTGGTGCCAGGCCTGCTGTCCAGTTCAGAGGACATTGCAGGGGGAAGATCAGGGAAAATCTCTCTAGGGAGGTCCCTGCGCCTAGGACTATAGGTTACCCCAGTATTCCCCAGTTGGGTATGTTGTCGGTGTATATGTATTGTTGTGGTTTACGGTTTTCCAATAAATTAATTTTATAAACTCTTGTGTTTGTCTGGCGATATTAATCCCTGATATTAGTCATGGTCTCCCGTGACACAGATGTTATAAATTCTTACGTAGCCCCCTCTTGGGTGGCTACTGGTTTCTATAAAGGGTTAACTGGGTGGGATCACTAAGGGTTCGCCCATCCCCTATTTACCCCGTGACAAGTGATTTCACCATTGGAAACTCAGAGGGTATATATAGCCCCACCCTTTGTTCTGGAAGCAGGTTCTTCAGAGTTCTGGCTGGGGGCATCACTGTGAGTCCTGTATATAAGTTTCTATGTGTCTAGTCTGCCGTTAGTATGTCTGTCACTGTTCACTAGCCAGCGCCTGTTAAAGGATCAGCAAGCTTACATTTACAAGAGAAGGATAACACACTGTCCTCAAAGGGTTCCCCATACTGCAACCTGTACTCTCCCTGGATTGGCGCAATTAGCTAATCCGTTTCTCGCCGTACTGTCTCCCTGCAAGCTATTCCGCGAAATCCTTATCTACGTTCCTCCATTTAATCTGTATAACGCACCGCACGTCCTGCCATTTAAACCGTATAACGCAGGGTGACCATTTTTCTGCACTTAAAAACCTGGCCAATTTTCACCCATGCACAAACGGCGCAGCTCAGGCCGGCAGCGCATTTGCGATTGGCGCAAAAAAACTGGGACATTTTGGGACTTTTTAAAAATGTGTCAGGAGAGCGGGGCACAAGCCCAAAAATCAGGACGTCTGGTCACCCTAGTATAATGGCACCCCACATCCTGCCTGCACTCCCCCCCCCCAACTACCGATCTCCTATTTGTATTTCAGTCTCTGCTTGAAGTGTCTTTAGGATGAGGAAATTTGAAATGTCTTAATTGCCGGCTTTATCCAGCACGTTAAAAATAATTAATAGGTAACGGGATAACCAATTCAATTGAAGCGTTATAGAGCGGGATTTACACTCGCGCGCATTTTTGTTCTTGCATATAGTTACACAGTAAAGGAGTTTGAAAACCTCCCCAAAAAATGTCTGGGGGGTCCCAGGCAGTATAGATGGTAACTGAGCCACGCGGGGACTCCGCACTTAGTAAGACCCTAAACTGCATCTCAGCGTGGGTGGGTGTAGCTGTCAATTACAGCATTAAGTAAAGTCGCTCCCCAGCATGCTTTGCATCCACCGGAGCAAGGCATTGTGGGACGACTTTGTAAGCTCCCGCAGTGAGTGACCGCTATACCCCCCTCCCCCCCATGCTGCCTACACACACTGAGGGGCAGTTTGGGGGATTATTACGAATGTGTTCCTCCCACATGCTCAGGACACTACACTGCCTGGGACCGCTCACACCGTTTTGTTGCTCACCCTCCTCGCACTTCTTGATCCCGCAGAGCTGATGCCTCACGTGTTTGTCAGTCGTGTAACACCAGGGTCCCTTTGGGTCCGAGTCCGGGTTCCGACAGTAGTTTTCATCCAGCCCGTTCTGGGGTGAAGGGGAGTACCTGCGGGCGAGCAGGGATTTATTCACCCAGGATAAATGCCACTAACCCAAAGAACTTACATTCTAAGGTGCCAAGGGCTCACATGGAAACCGGCACTGCGACCACTTCAAAGACCAGCACACTATGCTGGAGGTTTAGGATTACTGTGCATCTGTATTCACCTGTGCTCATGAGGGATCTTCAGCCGCCAGTGCTGGCAGATCTTGCCCTTCTCAGATTTGGACACGGTCCCTCGGTATGAGGCCCCATTCGTCACCACACACTCACGGACGTAGTCTGGGGGGGGGGGGAGGGCAAAATATACTGGTCACGAGGGCCATGGACACACAAGGAGAGACCTCACACCCTCTTCTCTAGCCGGTCTCCTTTCTGCTGCCCCGACTAACCCTCCCACGGTTCCCTCTCCACGTTGGCCAAAGCAGGTGTGGTATAATGGTAAAGTGTTCAATTCCACTCACAATTGCTCGGTGTGATCTCTAATCAACAGTTCCACTCACACATGCTGTGTTTGATCTCTAATCTATTCCACTCTCACTCAGTGTTGTGATGGTAGGGGCATCCAGACTGACATAATAAAGGTGAAGCCCGGCTGGCTGACCCAAAACCGTGTTTAATGGCCGCCTATAGGAGGGTCATTTTGGCCTGTACGTTATATGTTTGGTGAAACCTCTTCCGGAAGAGAGATAATCACTGTGTGATATACCTTTATTCCTTGCGTTAGTGTTTTCCCCGCACAGTTAGCAAATTAGCAATGTCCTATGTGTTGCCAGCATTTCTCCGTGTGTAGACACAGTAAGGCCCGGGCCATAGAGGGGTGGGGAGAGCGGAGGCGCGCTAACGCTGAGGCTCGCCTGCTTCAGTCAGCGCGATTGCACGGACTTGCAGGCGAGCCAGCGTGCGCGAAGGGATCCGGGGGGGGAGGTGGTTGGAGGCGGGGCAGTGACGTCGCTGGGCCAATCACCCGCGACGCACTGACGTCAATGTCACGGCGCCGACGTCACGGCGCCGTGACGTTGACGCTGCTGTGCTGTGATTGAAGGTTTTCAGCCGACAGCGAGCTGAAAAACAGCTTGGCGCTCGGCTGAAACCTCCAACTCGTCAGCACGCCTGCGGACGCTCGCGTGAGCCCCCTCTCAAGGCATCCTCATTGAGGATGCAGGGGCTCAGCGCGGAGCGTCCGCACGGCTCAGCGCGGCCTGTCCTTCTATGGACTCGGCCTTAGTCACTTAGCTGGGCTACATACGGAGAAATGCCGGTTCGCAACAGAGCCTGAGAGCGGCTTGAGTCCCAGGACAATGAGTGGGGAAGGGCTGAGACGTAGGGCCGGGGAACTGGTTCTCGGCGGTGCCGAGTCTTTGTTCTCCGAGACGCTGTTGTGCCTACCCCGCAGGGGGCATAGGTCTGGCCAGGGGAACCGTTGCCGGGACTCAGCCCCGTAGGCATGATTCCTGGCCAGTTCAAATTTCCCGCTCGCCAGCAGCTCATCCCCGATGGGCGGTCCGGGGTGCCTAAGCCGGCTTCCTCCTCTGATTGGTGCAGCCGGACGAGCCCTCGTCCTCCGATTGGCTGCACTCACTCAGTGTGACCTCTAATCAGTTCCAGTCACTACCTCCGTGACCTCTAATCACTTCCACTCACACTCACTCAGTGTGATTTTTAATCAGTTCCACCCACTCCGTGACCTCTATTTTACTAATAAAAATGGCAGTTACCCTTCCTGTGCTCTCCCCATTAGATGTACAGCACCCAAATTAAATTAAAAAATGGCACCAGTGCCTGTAACCCTCTTGTTTCCAGGCGGGACTGTGGCCCACACCTCCTACCTTTCTTTTGGTACAGGTCGTAATGTACGTTTCTCTGCAGCGTTACGCGCGGGGAACTCTGCGTCCACGGAAGCATCCGGCAGCTGTGAGACTTCCAGTTGTAGTCAAAAGACCTGAGTGGGAGGGAGGCGAGATGGCGGGGGGGGGGAGGGGTTCACGGGGTATTTCAGAGTTCAGTCCAACGCAGCCGGTGCAATCGCCTCGTTATTACGATGCAATCCCCCTTAATGCAACGGTTTTACTGATTTGTATCTTGTGCACAATGAAAATATTCTACATTTCTCCGGGAACACTGAATCCAAGGAAATCAGCTACTACTGTTTGACTCAGCCACCTGTGCCGAAGCAGGGATAACACTAATACCTGGCCTGTTGGTGGCCCTTAACCCCTGTTTAAAACAGAACTTGGAGCAAAGCTAACGGGTTACCTGTGGCTTTGTGACTAGCACACGGTTTGTGTAACGTCTTCTCATTGCATAAAGATTGGAAATATCGCACAAAGCTTTTGTCTATTATGGAAATTAGATCATTAAAAAATAAATACTTTTACTTGTGCGATTAAAAATAAATGTAAAAAACAAAACAAAGTGTCCTCTCTGAAACAATCCATTCCGTCCCAAGGACAGACGGCCGCTTTCAGCAGTCCTTGTATAAACCCGTTACCTATACATACACACTTTCAGCAGTCCTTGTATAAACCCGTTACCTATACATACACACTTTCAGCAGTCCTTGTATAAATCCGTTACCTATACATACACACTTTCAGCAGTCCTTGTATAAATCCGTTACCTATACATACACACTTTCAGCAGTCCTTGTATAAACCCGTTACCTATACATACACACTTTCAGCAGTCCTTGTATAAACCCGTTACCTATACATACACACTTTCAGCAGTCCTTGTATAAACCCGTTACCTATACATACACACTTTCAGCAGTCCTTGTATAAACCCGTTACCTATACATACACACTTTCAGCAGTCCTTGTATAAACCCGTTACCTATACATACACACTTTCAGCAGTCCTTGTATAAACCCGTTACCTATACATACACACTTTCAGCAGTCCTTGTATAAACCCGTTACCTATACATACACACTTTCAGCAGTCCTTGTATAAACCCGTTATCCCTACGTTGTGAAGCGCTATGTACACTAATGGCGCTATATAAATAAAGACAGACAGACAGATATAATAGGTTCTCCCTGGCCCTTAGTGTGTTTAATTTTATGTTCTATGGGACAATTATCTGTTCTATGGGGTCCTGTATGTTTTGCTATGGGACGAGCATCAGGATTTTTGAGAAGGCTAGTGTGCAACACTGTTATACTATGGAATATTAAATATATATATATATATATATATATATATAAATATAATAGGTTCTCTCTCTGGCCCTTAAGTGTGTTTAATTTTAAGGGAGTGGATCTCTTCACAACATAGGGGTAACGGGTTTATACAAGGACTGCTGAAAGTGTGTATGTATAGGTAACGGGTTTATACAAGGACTGCTGAAAGTGTGTATGTATAGGTAACGGGTTTATACAAGGACTGCTGAAAGTGTATATGTATAGGTGACGGGTTTATACAAGGACTGCTGAAAGTGTGTATGTATAGGTAACGGGTTTATACAAGGACTGCTGAAAGTGTATATGTATAGGTAACGGGTTTATAGAAGGACTGCTGAAAGTGTGTATGTATAGGTAACGGGTTTATACAAGGACTGCTGAAAGTGTATATGTATAGGTAACGGGTTTATACAAGGACTGCTGAAAGTGTGTATGTATAGGTAACGGGTTTATACAAGGACTGCTGAAAGTGTGTATGTATAGGTAACGGGTTTATACAAGGACTGCTGAAAGTGTGTATGTATAGGTAACGGGTTTATACAAGGACTGCTGAAAGTGTGTATGTATAGGTAACGGGTTTATACAAGGACTGCTGAAAGTGTGTATGTATAGGTAACGGGTTTATACAAGGACTGCTGAAAGTGTGTATGTATAGGTAACGGGTTTATACAAGGACTGCTGAAAGTGTGTATGTATAGGTAACGGGTTTATACAAGGACTGCTGAAAGTGTGTATGTATAGGTAACGGGTTTATACAAGGACTGCTGAAAGTGTATATGTATAGGTAACGGGTTTATACAAGGACTGCTGAAAGTGTGTATGTATAGGTAACGGGTTTATACAAGGACTGCTGAAAGTGTGTATGTATAGGTAACGGGTTTATACAAGGACTGCTGAAAGCGTCTGTCTGCCACTAGGACGGAATGGATTGTTTCAGAGAGGACACTTTGTTTTTTGTTATTTATTTTTAATCACAAAAGTTATATATAATATCTGCTGACTTTGTTTATAAATATATATATCCCTCTAGATTGTAAGCTCTCAGGATCAGGGCTCTCATGACCTCTTTGTGCATGTTAGTCGTTATTTGTATGTAACTCTGGTTATCAAATCTCTGTACCCCCAGTGTACCACGCTTCGGAATATGTTGGTGCTTTACAAATAAACGAGAAGAAGAATATACAGTATATAGTCAAATAGAGCAGTTGGCACTCCTGCAGACACATTTGTAAACTGTTGGTGCATGTCCCATAAGCATAATATAGGTGAAAGGTGGTACTTCAAAAGCACCTTTCACCAATACACGTGTTGAAAACAACCCCTTGTGTGCTGTCTCGCGATTACCAGACTTCGGAACGGTAAGATATAGAGATATATAGATATATAGTGCTATAGCCCATACGGACCACACAGCCTCTTTCTGACACGTATTCTATTAGAGGACTAATTATTAAGCTGGTAATGAACTAGTCAGAGCTGCACTGACTTGGCACACTCATATAGAACTGATGTTATCTGCAGAGCGTAGGAATCAGATACACCCACACATCAGCTCAGATAAACCCCCCCCAATATAAAACAATATATTGTTCCACACACACACTACATTTAAAGTGTCAGCTCTTCAGGACAGGGAGTGCCCCCCCCCCCCATGTCTCCCTCACACGTCCCCCACCTGCAGTCCACGAGGTCCGAGCACTGCTTGGCACAGACATGCACCTCCTCCTGCAGCTCGCGACGCGCGGCCTCCTGCAGCTGCACCATCTCTACCCCCTTGGAGCGCTGGTAATCATTCAGGGGGCTGCGGAGACCTGCAGGAAGCAGACAGGTAACGTCTCCTGTGCTGAAAGGGCACTCGCAGTATGGTGGCTGGACCACAGAGCTTGCAATTTTATTTAGCACACGGCTTAGAAGAGACGCACAGTATGTGAGATGTGTACTTAGACCACAGAGCTTGCAATCAGATTTCATGCAATGCTAACCACAGGTGTATTTATTTCTAAAAATGTGTTACCAGGAAGTAATACATTGAGAGTTACCTCACGTTTTCACGTATGCCCTGGGCACAGAGTTAACATGACAAATAATACATGGTTACAAGTACAGTTACATAAGTGAACAGGGTATACATTATATACAATATCTTGCATGCGCAGTTAAAGATAATATATTATAGGCGTATGTAACAGTTACAAACCAGACTAAAATGTGAGACAGCCTTCGTTTTGAAAGAACTTAAACTGGTGGTGGATGTGAGAGTCTCCGGTCAGAACCCAGATGGGTCAGAACACAATAAAGTGAGGCTGAAAAGGTATTCAAAGGAAAAAGAGAATAGCCCAATCTGTGTCCCACAGAGCTTATAATCTAATATATACAGATCACGGACCTTACTAAGTGTTTTAAAGGTGGATTCCTATTCAGGAGCAGTGAATATTAAAATAAAGGAGTTTTCAGTACTGCAGGACCCTTTAACATTTAGCAGGTGTAGCCACAACCCCCCTATATACCTACAGTATAATGTCTCATGGCTTTAATCTGTTCTGTAAACTAATCTAATATATAACAAGGGAACACGGAAATAAAGTATCAGCCATTATCAAAGATCCATCTCCTGCAGAGCTTACACGAATTGGTCAGTCAGCGTGTCACAGTATCTCCACTTACCGGTCACTAAGGTGGCAGTCCGAAGGCACAGCAGTAGGAGGGTGATCAGCATGGTTACCGCTTGCTCTGTCCTGGAGGAGAGAGAGTGCAGTAATGTTCACCCGCACCCTCTCCAAATATTTGTTGTAATGAAACATTAACAGGACCCTCTGTCTCTCTCCCTTTCACACTCATCCACTCTCCCCCCTCACAGTGACATGTTTAAGGGGACAGTCCCTCCTAGGACCCAAGTTTACAAAGTGTATCAATGACAGTGATATGTTTAAGGGGACAGTCCCTCCTAGGACCCAAGTTTACAAAGTGTATCAATGACAGTGATATGTTTAAGGGGACAGTCCCTCCCAGGACCCAAGTTTACAAAGTGTATCAATGACAGTGATATGTTTAAGGGGACAGTCCCTCCCAGGACCCAAGTTTACAAAGTGTATCGATGACAGTGACATGTTTAAGGGGACAGTCCCTCCTAGGACCCAAGTTTACAAAGTGTATCAATGACAGTGATATGTTTAAGGGGACAGTCCCTCCCAGGACCCAAGTTTACAAAGTGTATCAATGACAGTGACATGTTTAAGGGGACAGTCCCTCCTAGGACCCAAGTTTACAAAGCGTATCAAGTTTTTGTTTTTTTAAACCTTTAGTAGCAGGCTTTGTAATAATACAATGAAATGCATTTCCACATGTACACACTTAGCAGAGCAGTGCATAATAGCGACATACAAACACAACATGCATATCATGTGTGCATATCAGGTGTATATATGATCGTGTGCATACATCAGGTAAACTGTAAAGCCCTTCTTCCCGCCCCCTAGCTATTTCAACATAATAATATTAATGATCTAAATTAACTAGAGCAGAGAAAGACAAACTGTAGCCGCTTGGATGAGAATATTGTGTGAGAAATTTCTACTGAAACACAAATCATATCTATACACTGCCACCACCTGGGGTACTTATGCAAACAAAATATGTCAAATTAATATTTGCCAGGGCCTCAGGTCCCTAGGTATTATAGAAAAAAAACTATGCACTTTAACACACAAAATCAGTTGTGGCAAAATATGTCAGAAAATCTAAATACTCTCTCCAGATCGTGCAACAGTTCATTCAGAGCCCAAAGCATAACTTATTAAATGTTTTAATATATATAAAAATACAGTGCTTGGGTTACAGAAAAAGAATTACGAAAACGTACAATTACAAATAAATGCAGGACAGCTTCTTAAAATAAAATGATAAAACATCAAATAGAAATCCGTATACAGTACATAATCCCGATGTTATAGGTTTTCTCCCAGAGAGGTCACTGGTTCAGAAGATGAGATCTCACGTATTTGGTGCCAAATACCCCTCTGTTAAGATCTGATTTTCATAGTCTTTGCTCAGATTTAAATATATTTTCTTCCCATGTAAACCACATAAATAGGGTGACCAGATTTTGAAAATGAAAAACCGGGATACAATTTTTTTTTTAACATTAACAGTTTATTTACTGTATTACACTTATACTTTACTACCATTAGTCCTAGTTACGTGTGTGTGTGGTGTGTGGTGTGTGTGTGGTGGATGGCCTCATTAATCGAACAACAAAAAAAACCCTAAACCATTGTCAGGACGCACCCTCTTCACAATTTCTAAAGCAGCAATCCCGCCTGGGATCTTACCTGATCCGCAGTTCCTCAAGGTACTATACTGGAGGGGAGGTGTTCCCTACCTGTCTTCCGATGTCTCCCGTGTGAAACTTGAGTCAGATCTGGAAGAAAGCAGGGTAGGTTACTTCAGTGTAGGTATACGGCAGTTAAGATGAGACGGGGGGGAGAAAGAGAGACGAGGTGGGAGAGAGAGAGAGGCGGGGGGGAAGGAGAGAGAGAGGCGGGGGGGAGAGAGGGAGAGAGAGAGAGAGAGAGAGAGAGAGAGAGAGAGAGAGAGAGAGAGAGAGAGAGGGAGAGGGAGAGGGAGAGGGAGAGGGAGAGAGAGAGGGGGAGAGAGAGAGAGAGGGGGAGAGAGAGAGAGAGAGGGGGAGAGAGAGAGAGAGGGGGAGAGAGAGAGGGGGAGAGAGAGAGAGAGGGGGAGAGAGAGAGAGAGGGGGAGAGAGAGAGAGAGAGAGGGGGAGAGAGAGAGAGGGGGAGAGAGAGAGGGGGGGAGAGAGAGAGAGAGAGAGCGCGAGAGGGGGGGGGAGAGAGAGAGATGGTGGAGAGAGACGGGGGAGGAGAGAGAGACGGGAGGGAGAGAGAGACGGGGGGAGGGAGAGAGAGAGAGAGAGAGAGAGGGGGAGAGAGAGACGGGGAGGGGGAGAGAGAGAGGGGGAGAGAGAGAGGGGGAGAGAGAGAGGGGGAGTGGGAGAGAGAGAGAGAGGGGGAGAGAGAGGGAGAGAGACAGAGAGGGTGGTTGACTGACACTTGGGTGGGCCCCCTGACACACCGGGCCCGGGACGCCAACCCCGACAGACCCCCGTTGCCAGCCCTGTCCCCCATTCTCTCTCTACTTCCCCCCCATTTTTTCTCACCCTCCCACCATTCTCTCTCTCCTTTCCCTCCCCACCCCCATTCTCTCCCTCTCCCCCCTATTCTCTCCCCCATTCTCTCTCTGACCTGCACACAGCCACTGATCTACAAACACTCACAGACAGACCAATACACACACTGACCACACACACACACACACTCAGACAGACACACACACTCAGATAGACACACACACTCAGACACACACACACTCAGACAGACACACACACTCAGACAGACACACACTCACTGACACAGAGAGGCGGGGGGGGAGACCTTTATTAAAAAGTGTACTTTGTAATGTTTTATACATTTGTTATAAGACTATACGGTCAGTCAGGGCATCTGCATAGACGCCGGCTTGTCTGTATAGAGTCCGTAGTTCAAAGAGGAGAGGATGTCCAGAGGTGAGAACACCGTTTGGTCAGCGTCTGCGAGGAAGGGCAAATTGCCAGGTCCAGGGAACAAAGGGCACCCTGCAGGGACATCTTTTGTATCTGCCAGACTTGGTTGAGCCTGCCCAGCGGGTGGCAAAGGGTTACCTGGAGGAGATACAGCTTGTAAGCGCTTCTCCCATTGGCTAAATCATATTTCCTGCTCACCCGGCTTTTCGAGCCAGCTTGTCACGTCTCCTCCTCTGACATCAGCCAAAGGACGCTCTGTTCCAAATAGCAAAGCAACCAGCTTCGTTTTGGAGCTAGGAAAGTCTGCCCTGCAGAGACCAAGTCAGACGCGAGGAGCAAGTTCTCATTTTAGAACGTAGCGGTCGCGGCCAGGAACTGAAGCTGAAAAGAGGACCAGGAAGCCCCGGGTGTAGATCCCGGTCAGGGTAAACCCTTCGAAGCGGGCGCCCTGCACCTATTTTAGCCCAGATTTCACCCCCAGTGCCCCATTAAGTGTGTATATTTCTGCCTTTTGTATTTCTGTTGTGTTTCCGATGTTTTTATCCAAATAAACCCCATTTTATTTCACCCCCTTGTTTTGCCTATTGAATGATCCCAGATATACATTTGTTAAATGTCCTGGTCTCCTGTGACAGTGCATTTGCCCATTATAAAATCAAACATTAGCCACCCAGCATAAATAAAGTAAATAACACGTTCAACTTACCCCTGCCATCATGAAGGGCGTCCTCGTCTGCATACTCCAGGTCCATGTCCTCCGATGCCATCAAGAATACAAGAAAAAATACAATGTAATGGCCCCATACCCCTTAATAACCACTATAGTAATTAAGGGGTTAACCCACAATCCCCCGCTACCCACCTGGGAGGCCTAACCACCCACACCTTATCTGTTACATACATAGTTACATAGTAGAAACGGACATCTATGGGTATTTTAAAATAAGTTTTATAAACACAATGAGGTGAGACTTGGGAGAGGGGGGATTTCCTCTGGCTGCTTCCTTTTGTCTGATGTCACTGTTTTCAACCCCCCCCCCATCTTATCTTTATTGGCTCTCTGATAAGGACAGGATGTGACTACATAATTTCCCCAAAAAGCTCAGTTTGCCATTACCATGGTTGAATTTTAGGGGAGCCAGTTGCACTTTCACATTCTTTACAACGTGTCGTTTTCTGGCCTTTAACAGGTTAAGCCTCCAACCTAATAATAAAGCCAGGTCTGTCTGACAATGCCAGGGTGATGTGCAGCCAGGGAGCAATTCCATGAGGTCAAGGGCAGAGGCCGAGCTGGGCTCTTACTGGAACCCAGGACGGACACATGGAGAGTGAATGTGTGTGTGTGTGTGTCTGGAACTGACACTGGTCATGTTGTACCATGACGTTTATAAAAACAGAAGTCACCCTGCATTCCATATAACCCCAGGACTGTCTGATCCTGTCCCTGGTGCTCTGCAGTAAGGAAGTCACCCTACATTACATTAAAAGGGAGTAAGGAAGAGTATTGGATTACTGGACTGATCATCTTTTTCTTCTCTTTTCAGGTAACAACAATATTTGAATCCTGTCTCCAATCACCCCTTGACGTGTCTCTTAATTAAATTCTGCTTTTACACTTAGGCAGGACAACACCCTGTTTAGAAAAAAAAACATCTGTTTTAATGTGCCACACATGTGCTAATTAAGGTGGCTGGGCTGAACCTAATTCAGTCAGGTGACATTTTAGAGCTATATAATTAAAAGCACAGCAACCTTAGGCTGTGGCCACGCTGGTGCTGAGCTTGCCGCTTTTACTTACATAAATCTTTTTAAGTGTATGCCCCCGCTCATGCGGTGTGAGCGGTCACGCACGCTCACTCAAGCTTGGCACTTGAGTAAACAAACACAAAAAAAAATTAACTTTCAAGAGCGCGCAACTTGCCCCCAATACCCAGGCTTATGCAGACGATGTATGTATGTATGTGTCACGGTAACTTATGACAAGATATAATTTACACCAAAAATACCTGGGTTGAACTGAACACGGCTGAGATATGATAAAATATAATTTATTCCTTGAAAAAGGTGAACACACGAGATATACAAATAACAGACAAAATATGCACTTACTTAAGATGGAATGATGAAACAGTCAGAAATCTGGACTGGCAGTTCATACAGCAATCTTGAAAATCACAAAGACAATAGCCATAGGCTGAGCCTTGTTTATATACAATTATTTCCCATTGAACACAACCTAAACCCAGCCCCTCATAAATCAGTGATGAGGTTGACAGTCTTCCCCAGAGTAAAACTCCTCCCACCCAAGGACGTTTAAAAACTGCCTTTCCTATCTAAATAACTTCATAACTTCAGTAGTACTTACTGGCACGCGAGACATATTAATACATTCCAAAGCGCAGGACGCTCCCAATAAGACTAAATATTACAGTGTAATACTAAAATTAAGAGAGATATTAATATCTGTCTCTTAGTACCTGCTAGACATCATGTGTCTATAATCCTTATGTGCGAATCAGTCCCACGAATACACACATGTAGCTTTTAGCACATTCAGCCGAGGACATCTCATAATATTCTTATATTTAATAAGGTCACTCATTCTGATATCTCCTTGTGTAACCGCACCCCTGGCCCCCATAACCCCTTGTCAAGAAATCCTTTGAAGCTGGGCCTCGTGTGTAGAGAACATTTGTCACAGGTGCTATATTTCACACCCAATGCTCCAGACCTGGGTCCAAGCTGTCTCTACTAGCAATATACCCTTGGCCTGCAAATTAGGTATTAATATACTGTACACTAAACCTCCTCTGTACTTTTCACACCCAACTTCAATCAAGCCTGTTGAAGCCCAGATATTTCTGAAAAGACACCACACATATTTGTATTTTCCTAAACTGTAGCTCATTAACCCCTTAAGCCTCCCGCATCAATCCCAGTGTATGTGTTGGTGCAAACACTGGAACAGAAACAATACATTTTTACAGGGGAATATACATTAGGATTCTGAAGCAAGATAAAAACATATTACTGGACCCCAGTCCAGTTAACCCCTTGCTCCCCAAGTGAGAGCAGGGTGTGGCCAAATGGGGTGTAACCCCTTTAATCCCAGGCCAAACCCCCTCTCCCTTGACAGTATGTATGTATGCATGTATATCTTCAAAAAAATCATTTGAGGGTATAAGCCTGGAAATAAATAAATACCCAAATGTTTCCAACTCCCCGTTGAATCAGGATAAGTCTGTGGCCTGCTGGTTAGGAAAAGAGGAAACCCATTTTAGTCTACCTGAGAATATTCCGATAGACAATGCCTCTTTTAAAGTTTTAGGGATTTATTTTGGAAAAGAGAATTCCGGCGTTCACAACTGGAAGGAGAAATTAAACATCTGTAAAGTGAAGGTAGAGCAGTGGAAGAAGTGGAAATTCTCTTTTAGAGAAAAAGTTAATGATTAAGATTTTCCGGATTCCTATTTTTGTCTATTTAAGTTCTGTATTTCCTCCTCCTGCGGAAGTTACAACCACTATATACTGTAGCCTTGTTTTTCAGTTGTTCCGAGGAAACCGTTTAAATGTGTTGAAGAGAGACATCACGTATTTGCCCAGAGAGAAAGGAGGTTTGGGAATGGTGAACCCTGGATTATTTTTTTCACTTATTTTTCTGTGTTTTAATTGGCAGAATTTTCTTAATAGAGATGACCAGATTTGGCATGTTTTTTTTTTTTTTTAGGAAGTGGGTGTCTCCCCTTAAAGGTTGGCTAGATGGTAGGAATATCAAAAGAATTATAGTGAGAGGCATATACATGCAAGTATATATGAAGATCACCTAAAAGTTTTTAAATAAGTGTAAGGTCACAGTATCAGAAGTTGCTTCTGTACCGTGGGAAAAAACTCTACTGGGTGGTATCGAGTAGGGCAGGGGTGCGCAAAGTGGTGGTGGGGGGGGGGGGCGCAAGATTATTTTGGGGGAGGCGCGGACTTCACCTAAGTTTCCTCGTCGCCACGGCAACACTGCTTCAAATGACGCCGCAAGGGGTCACGTAACCACGTGCGTCATTTGACGATGGATATAGGGTAAGGGGGGGGGGCGCGAGCATAGGGGCTGGCAGGCAGGGGGGGCACAGCACAGAAAGTTGGCGCGCCACTGGAGTAGGTTATGTATCCAGACATTAGATCAGATGGTGTAGATCAGGGGTGCGCAAAGTGGGGGGCGGGAGATTTTTCTGGGGGGTGCGTGCGGTTGCAGAGGCCCTGCGCTCTTCCCCGAGGCATTTAAATTAAATGCCGGGGGGGATCGTGTGAGGCCTCTGCAACGCTATACTTACCTTGACTCGTGTCCATGGCAACGCTGCATCAGATGATGCCACGGGGTAATGTGACGTCACACGCATCACATGATCCCGCTGCATCAAGGTAAGGGAGGGGGCACGAGCAACAGCAGAGGAAAGGCAGGGGGGGCGCAGCTGCAAAAGTTTGTGCTCCCCTGGTGTAGATGACCAGAAACACGCCTTACGAAATCTGTTACACTCAAGAGTCCCTTTTAGGATTCAGGATACACCCTGGTTGGCCTTCCATGGGTGTTTGTACCTGTATGTAAGGGCAAACCTTAAATATGAAAACATTGAGGACTGGAACTGCCCCAGAGATTCCTGTGTTGGAGTCTTGGAGACGATGGAGTACCTCCTCATGTAGCACCCCTACGCAGTAGAGATCTGGGAGAGTATGGCTGCCTCCTTACGGATGCCAGAATTAAAATGCCAAATTTATAGGGAGGTGTGTATGGTTTGTTTAAGGATCACTTGCAGGGTTACAGTGGTGTTAATTAATGGGCTGGTTAGTTACAGGCTGTGGGTGACCCGCAGGGTTCTCTCCCCGGAAAGGCTTCTCGTGCCTTTAACCTGTGCAGGTGAACAGGTGAAAGAGAGAAGAGAGAGAAAATAAAGTCCTGGGAGAGAAGATGGGCGGGTGTTCAGATGTGTGTAAATGTTTTCTGTAGTGTAAATAATATGTAAAATTGTATACTTTAATTTGTTTGGTGCTTTTGTATTGATATGTTTGTAAAAAATATAAATACCCTACATTACATATAAACACAGGACTGTGTGATCCTGTCCCTGATACTCTGCAGTCAGGAGGTCACCCTTGCAGAGAGAGGCTGTGTCTGTTTGAGCTCCCACTAGGGGCTCAGCATGGCCTCAGACCCAGGAGGGGGTGCAAAGGGAATGAGAATTGAGGAGAATTCAGAGAGAAAAGACCAGAGAGAAAGAGATTGCTGAGCAGGAAGGAACGGAGGAAGAGACACAAGGAACAGGTGAGGTGCTAGTTCTGTCCGGGGAAAGTAACATACAAACCCCGAGCAGTAAATCCCAGCAGCAAAGTAATGTTATAACTGAAGGTAAAAAGAAATGAGAGGCTGAGTTGGAAAAGAGGAGGCGGGCGGCAAGAGATTGCAGGCAGACAAACAAGCCTTATAGCAAAGTGCCCAAACCTAATGCAGAGGCTGAATGTGCCAAGGGAAGAGAGGCTGAGAGTCCTCAGCACATGGAAACTGAGGCTGAGAGTCCTCAGCACATGGAAACTGAGGCTGATAGCCTCCTACATGAGGGGATTGCAGCAGGAGTCAGTCAGGAGGCAAACACAGATACATTGCAGACAGCAGCGGAGGCAGAAACAATGGAAAGAGACCCTGAGAAACTTTCTTCTCACTCAGAGCCCATTGCAATAAACTCTGAAGAGGCAATGGAGCTAAACTGTGAGCCAGAAAGGGTTAACGCCCTGACAGATTACACAGGTACCTGAAACCAGCACTGCTAACCTGGAACAGCTCTCAGCTGCTGAGAAACACACAGAGGCTGCAGGGAGACACACAGAGGCTGCAGGGGAGACACACAGAGGCTGCAGGGGAGACACACAGAGGCTGCAGGGGAGACACACAGAGGCTGCAGGGGAGACACACAGAGGCTGCAGGGGAGACACACAGAGGCTGCAGGGGAGTCACACAGAGGCTGCAGGGGAGACAAACAGAGGCTGCAGGGGAGACACACAGAGGCTGCAGGGGAGTCAGATTGCCAGAGAGGGGAAACTTCACTGAGAGAGGAAAATCAGCTGTACCTGGTGCCTGCAATCAGCACTGATAGTCTGGATCTGGTTTCAGCTGCTGGGGGCTCAGACTGCCAGGAAAATACAGAACCAGCAAAACCCAGTGATTCACAGCAAAATGCATGGAAATCACTGAAAGGTTTGAGATTCTTTCCCACTATTCCCATAAGAAACCCTTTAAGAAGAAGGAATGTGGTGAGACTGACATTTCTGGGACCAAGAGAGAAAGATCCAGGTTTTGATTATGTGGGGAATACACTAATAAAGAAATCTTTGCGCTTTGACCCAGAGGATGTTTACGCCCTCCTGCATGGCCCTTATTCACCATACTACGATATCAGTTTTAAAACCTCCACCCACCTTGAGAAATTCTGGGAGGGATACAAAGCAGTGAGTAGCAGCCCTGAGTGGAAGTCTTTTGAGGCCACAGCGATATCTAAGCCTGAGACTGTGATAGTGAATATTATCTTTGACCACGAATCTATCCCAGTGGCTGACATTGAGTTCTGGCTGAAGCGCCAGTGTGACATACTCAAAGGACCAATGAAACTCTACAATGGTGAATACTGGAATGGAGGATATCAGTTTGAGGTGAAACTGGTGTGTGCAGACAACACTGTGACACACTTACCAAACGTCCTATACATTGGAAATGAAAGAGGAAGGTGTTTCTACCGTGGGCAGCCCAAATGCTGCTTTAAGTGTGGATCCAGATCACACTTTTCATCAGGGTGTAACAAGATCAGATGCAGCCTATGCAAAGATTTGGGGCACCACCGAAATGAATGTAAGAACATTTTGTGCAACTTATGCTCAAGAAGTGGGCATTCATACAATGTGTGTCCCCATGCCCAACACAATCAAGCACAAGAGTATGTTCTGCAGCACCTACAACAGAGGTGGACAAAGACCTGCACTCCGAGGCACAGAGGCCAGCTGCAGAGAGGGGGGACTCCATGGGTTTGCGTCCGATTGAGGAGGTTTTAAAGGAAATCCGCAGTCAAATCACAGTAGAAAGAGAGGACACCAGAAGTAATCCCCTCTCTTCTCAGACCGCACAGAACAAAGACTCCCAAGAGGGACCAGTGCACCAGGAGAGGCGTGAGATGGAGATGCACCTTGAAAGCACAAAAGAACAAAGCCAGAAGGCACTCCCTGCTCCAGAAAATCTAGAAGCAGTGGCTGATGATGAGGAAGCAGGAGGATCCACATGGGAGGATCAGAAGTCACGGAAGAAAACTCCCATAGCTGCAAAGCCAGCAAGTAAGGACAACCCTCGTGCAGTTGAGCTTGTCCAAGAATTCAAAAAAAATTACCTTACTGCAGTGATTGACCGCCTAAAGATACGGAACATGTTTCAGCCACTAGAAAAATCCTGGGCTGATAGGGTGGAAGATCAGGAAGAAGAGGAACAGCAGGAAAAAGAGAAACCGAGTATCCATGAAGCCCCAGATGCAGAAGCAACGAGGAATTCCCAGGAGGAACAATCTCCTCAAAACATCATCAGGATGGAGGTGGAACAACCCGCAGGATCCACTGTCATAGGTACAACCATTACCCCAAAGACGGACAGTAAAAGTGATAAAACTATAGCTTCACAGGACGTAGAGATGAGGCCGCCTTCCAACAAAAGAGGGTCATCGTCTGGCAAAGGGAGAACGAAAGAGAAAAAAAAGCACAAATAGAAGACATGTGGAGTGTAACAACATCAACTCAGAATGACGCATCCCTCCCTCACCCCTCTAAAAGTAGGGTCTTTAAATGTTAACTCCATAAAAACCAGGAAGAGACGATCGCTGGCATATAACGCTTTCAAGGACCTAGACTTTGACATTTTATTCCTGCAGGAAACCAGACTCTCTTCCCTTAGGGAAATTTCGGCAGTTTCCGCGGAATGGACAAGCGGTGCATCTTTTTGGTCCTACGGCCCTGACCTGTGTGATGGGGTGGGGTTTCTATTCAAGGGATATGACTTACAGTGTGAAAAAGTGATTGACCTGAGCCCAGGCCGATGTCTTATCCTAGATGTGTCATTCCAGAATGTCAAGCACAGATTAATTAATGTGTATGGCTACCAAACAAAAAAAACAAAGAAGGGATTTGTTTGGTTTGTTTAAACCTTTATTTTCATCCAAATGTCTCGTTCTTGGGGGTGATTTTAATTGTGTGACCTCGAATCAAGACCGTGGCAGCGGTAGAGAAGTATTGGAATATGATATAGTGTTCCTAAATGATATGTGTAAACAGGCTAATTTAAGTGATGTTTATAGATTTCACAACCCAAATACTCCAGGATACACATATGTATGTGGGGAGAGAAAAACCAGAATAGACAGGTTATATGTTAGGAGCAATGTAAATACTGCCAGCTGCAGATTATCACCTGTAGAATATTCTGACCATGCTATTCTACAGATAACCCTATACTTAGATTCCTCTGTGATTCTAGGTCGCAGTGTTTGGAAGCTGAACTCCTCCATGTTACAGGAGGAGACTGTAAGAGAAAGTTTCCTACAGTTCTTCAAGGACTGCGTATCCACACAAGTTCTGTATCCCAATATAGTGCATTGGTGGGAGGTCACTAAAAAGACATTAAAAGATTTTTTAAGAAAACCTCAGGTCTATCAAACCAGGCGAGGTACAAGAAATATTTGGTCCTCCGCTCTAAATTGCTGCAACTGTATACGGAAATGCAGAATGGCCAAGAAGTGAATTCTGAGCAGTATAGGTGTGTTAAGGAAAGTATGAGGTTATTACAATATGAACGGTTATCCTCTTTAACAAATGAGAAGCATTTTGGGGGCTGTGGGATTTATTCTCCAGATCCCTTTGAAAATTGTAAAACCAGAACTAAAAAGAAGGTTATATGTGGCCTAAAAGATGCACAGGGTGTGTGTGTAACTAGTAAAGATGAGATGCTTAATGTTGTCTCTGAATACTATGCAGAGTTTTTTTTAGCAAAAAACCCATTGATCTTGTAGAAATGGGCAGTTATTTGGATTCTGTCAATGTCCCATCAGTTCCTGAGGATGACCTGATAGGCTTAGACTCCCCAATCACAGCAAGGGACGTGTCTAACGCAATTAAGACCCTCTCCGGTAATAAAACCCACGGGGCAGATGGAATCACTGCTGAATTTTATAAAGTTTTCCGTGAGGTTTTAGCTGAAATATTTGCAAACGTTTATAATGCTTCTCTGGGAGGGATAGGTCTAGATGGCAAACTTGTTAAAAGAATTATTGTAAAAGATGTATATATGCCAGAATATATGAGGATTATGTACAAATTCTTAAATATATGTAAAATAACTGCTCTGGAAACTACTTCTGTTCCCAGGAAAAAATTGTACTGGGTAGTATTGAGCAGAATATGTGTCTCACAATTAGATCTGAAACACTGTGATATAGAGGACCAGAAAGAGGCCTTACAGAATCTATTAGACCCGAGGATCCCTCTTGGGGTTCAGGATACCGTCTGGTTGACTTTCCATGGGCGTCTTTATGTAAGAGCAAATTTAAAATATAAAAACATAGCGGATAGGAACTGCCCCCGAGGTTCCTGTGCCGGGATCCTGGAGACGATGGAGCACCTCCTGGAGTGCCCCTACGCGGAGATGTGGGAAGGCATGGCCGTCTCATTACGAATGCCAGATTTAAAGGGTCAAAACTATTGTGATATAGTATATGGTGTGTTTAGGGATCACTTGCAGGGTTACAGCGGTAGCACAGTGGTGTTAATCAACGCACTTGTGAAATACAGGCTGTGGATCACCCGCAGTCTTCTCTCCACAGAAAAGGTTCTTGTGCCTGTTACCTGTGCAGTTGAACAGGTTATAGAGCAGATAAAGAAAATAAAGCAGGGGGAGAGAGTCAGGTGGGATACGAAGTCCTGGGAGAGAAGATGGGCGGGTGTTCAGATATAAGTGTGGAAATACTTTCTGTATACAGTGTAAATATTCTGAAAAAATTGTATATTTTAATTTAAGTTTGTTGCTTTTTGTATTGATATGTTTGTAAATATGTTTTGTTTTTTATAAAAAATACCCTACATTACATATAAACCCAGGACTGTGTGAGCCTGTCCCTGAAACTCTGCAGTCAGGTCACCCTACATTACATATAAACCCAGAACTGTGTGAGCCTGTCCCTGATACTCTGCAGTCAGGTCACCCTACATTACATATAAACCCAGAACTGTGTGAGCCTGTCCCTGATACTCTGCAGTCAGGTCACCCTACATTACATATAAACCCAGGACTGTGTGAGCCTGTCCCTGATACTCTGCAGTCGGGAAGTCCCCCTACATTACATATAAACCCAGGACTGTGTCCAATTCCAAATTAGCTAATATCTGTCAATGAACGGGTTAAGTGCATGGTGTCTGGGGGACACCTATTCTGATAACAGGGCTTCCTGTACTAAAGATCACAATGTCCCATCCCAACTGATCGATCATTCCTGGCAAGGAAAGTCAGCTCCGAAAGTTAATTATTCCTGTTCCTCTCCCTCATCCTGTTATGAGATCGCTCAACCTTATAAACACAAACCTCAAGGGAGGTTATATGGGGTAATAGGAGGAGTTTTAGAGAGTGGTTATATAGGGTAATAGGAGGAGTTATGGGGACCGGTTAAATGGGGGAAAAGGAAGGCTTATAGGGAGCGGTTATATGGGGTAATAGGAGGAGAGAAGTTATAGGGAGCGGTTATATAGGGCAATAGGAGGAGTTATGGGGAGCGGTAATATAGGGGGAAAAGGAAGGCTTATAGGGAGCGGTTATATGGGGTAATAGGAGAGAAGTTATAGGGAGCGGTTATATAGGGCAATAGGAGGAGTTATGGGGAGCGGTTATATAGGGGGAAAAGGAAGGCTTATAGGGAGCGGTTATATGGGGTAATAGGAGGAGAGAAGTTATAGGGAGCGGTTATATAGGGCAATAGGAGGAGTTATGGGGAGCGGTTATATAGGGGGAAAAGGAAGGCTTATAGGGAGCGGTTATATGGGGCAATAGGAGGAGATATAAAGCAGTTGGAGAGGTTATATGGAGTAATAGGAGGAGGTATGGAGGGGTTATATGGAGTAATAGGAGGATATGTAGCAGTTATATGGAGTAATAGGAGGATATGGAGCAGTTATAAGGAGAGATAGGAGGAGGTATAGAGCAGTTGGACGGGTTATATGGAGGGGTTAAAAGGAGTAATAGGAGGAGGTATGGAGGGGTTATATGGAGTAATAGGAGGATATGGAGCAGTTGGAGGGGTTATATGGAGTAATAGGAGGGGTTATATGGAGTAATAGGAGGATATGGAGCAGTTGGAGGGGTTATATGGAGTAAAAGGAGGCGGTATGGAGGGGTTATATGGAGTAATAGGAGGATATGGAGCAGTTGGAGGGGTTATATGGAGTAAAAGGGGGCAGTATGGAGGGGTTATATGGAGTAATAGGAGGATATGGAGCAGTTGGAGGGGTTATATGGAGTAATAGGAGGATATGGAGCAGTTGGAGGGGTTATATGGAGTAATAGGAGGATATGGAGCAGTTGGAGGGGTTATATGGAGTAATAGGAGGATATGGAGCAGTTGGAGGGGTTATATGGAGTAATAGGAGGATATGGAGCAGTTGGAGGGGTTATATGGAGTAATAGGAGGCGGTATGGAGGGGTTGGATTAGTTTATATAATATAGGAAGCACAGAGATGTCACTAAGCGATACATTTTACTGCAGAAACAAATCCCATACCTCTATATAACGGCTCCCTCGCAGCAGATGGTCAGGATCATACGGCCCGGGGCTGTTTGAGGGGCTTACTCTGAATTCAGCTGTTTATAGGATCCTATCAGGATTGAAAGGAGGAGTCGTTGGCTGCAGTTCCCATGTGTTTTTTCCTCTTTGGATTCCCATGTCCAGCTGTGACATCGGGATCACGAGGCTATTGACATGCAGATGTGTAACCCTTTCCAGCTGGGAAGGTGTTAAATGGCAAAAGGGGGTTGTGATAAGGCTTTGGTTTCCCAGAAATCCCTCTGTTGGATGCCAGACTCTGGAAACAGCTGGGGGTGGGAGAGGAGCTGTGTAACCCAGGGGTGTGCAAACTTTTGGAGCTGCACCCCCCCCCCCTCCCTACCTTTTTTGCTGGCGTCAAATGACGCCACGGGGTCATGTGACACCACGTTGCCATGGCAGCGCGTCACACCAAGCCTCTGAATCTCGGTTAGTTGAGTTGCAGAGGCCTTGCACGGTCCCAGCATTGAATTTAAATGCCTTGGGGAAGAGAGCAGGGCCTCTGCAACCGCCGCGCCCCCTCCCCAGAAAAATCTTGTGCCCCCCCCCCAAGTTTGCGCACCCCTGGTGTAACCCATGCAGGGCTGGATGGATTTGCAGTGTGGCAGAATTTAAGATGGCCGCTGTGTATTCTCACACTGCTGTTGTTGATGTTGTGTGTTTTTATAGGGGGAATGAGAATATGTTATGGTTAGATTTCCTGGGTTTTTTTCCCTCAGTGGATGGAAACCGCCCCAGTGACAGGATATTTCATGTCTCTAGAGGTGACCCTTTCTAAGGGCTGTTCTATAGAGGGCGCGCGTGGCAGTTTTAGTTGGCTGAGGTTAGTCAGCCTTCCTATAATAGGAACGCGCGCGGCAGTGAGCGTGGAACCGGCCGACAGGGGGGAAGATGAGGAAAATAAAGATTTTGCGTTGCTACCGCCGCTGAAATGTATGTGTGTGTGTGTGTGTGTGTGTGTGTGTGTGTGTGTGTGTGTGTACAATGTTAAATTATTTATTTACCAACGTATTTATTATAAAAGTATTTAACACATACACACACACCCACTGTCGCTCACAGCATACACACAAAAAGTGTGTGGCACGTGAATGCGCGTTCGCACAGGCGTGCACACTATATTACGGGCCTAACATGCAACACGCCAACCATACGACTCGGGTGTTATGTCAAAGAGATTCTTTGGTAGAATCACCTCTTCTATGGATAATAACCCAGCCTGTAATATATAATATACACACACACACAAAGTGTGTGTGTGTGTGTGTGTGTGTGTGTGTGTGTGTGTGTGTGTGTGTGTGTGTGTGTGTGTGTGTGTGTGTGTGTGTGTGTGTGTGTGTATGTATGTATAAACACACACGTTATTGATATGCTGTAGTGGTGTATACAGTGCTCAATGACACAGTATAGAGGTGTGTGTGTATATTAATATTCTGTATCTTATTCTGTATATATTCAGTGCTCAGCGACATAGTATACAGGTATAGGGGTACGACACTCCAACGTTTTTAGCACATAAAAATAAGTACTTTAGGATACTTTGTAAGGATGCACTTTAAGGCATGCAATTAATGGTATACACGGAATGAGGTATGTATGTATGTATGTGTGTATGTATGTGTGTATGTATGTATGTATGTGTGTATGTATGTATGTGTGTATGTGTGTGTTAGACGTCATATTCAATTACCAGAAACCATTTGAGCAGATCAGTCATCTCCCAGATGTTTTAACTTAATTAGTTTAGGTTTTCCAGCTTGATCCAGGTACAGGACATACAGTAGGAAAGAGATACAGGACATAGGGAAGAGGTACAGGACATACAGTAGGAAAAAGATACAGGACATAGGGAAGAGGTACAGGACATAGGGAAGAGGTACAGGACATAGGGAAGAGGTACAGGACATAGGGAAGAGGTACAGGACATAGGGAAGAGGTACAGGACATAGGGAAGAGGTACAGGACATAGGGAAGAGGTACAGGACATAGGGAAGAGGTACAGGACATAGGGAAGAGGTACAGGACATAGGGAAGAGGTACAGGACATAGGGAAGAGGTACAGGACATACAGTAGGAAAGAGATACAGGACATAGGGAAGAGGAAGAGGTACAGGACATACAGTAGGAAAGAGATACAGGACATAGGGAACAGGAAGAGATACAGGACATAGGGAACGGGAAGAGATACAGGACATAGGGAATGGGAAGAGGTACAGGACATAGGGACGAGGTACAGGACATAAGGAACAGGAAGAGGTACAGGACATAAGGAACGGGAAGAGGTACAGGACATAGGGACGAGGTACAGGACATAGGGAAGAGGTACAGGACATAAGGAACAGGAAGAGGTACAGGACATAGGGAAGAGGAAGAGGTACAGGACATAGGGAAGAGGAAGAGGTACAGGACATAGGGAAGAGGAAGAGGTACAGGACATAGGGAAGAGGAAGAGGTACAGGACATAGGGAAGAGGAAGAGGTACAGGACATAGGGAAGAGGAAGAGGTACAGGACATAGGGAACAGGAAGAGGTACAGGACATAGGGAAGAGGTACAGGACATAGGGAACGGGAAGAGGTACAGGACATAGGGAACGGGATGAGGTACAGGACATAGGGACGAGGTACAGGACATAGGGACGAGGTACAGGACATAGGGACGAGGTACAGGACATAGGGACGAGGTACAGGACATAGGGACGAGGTACAGGGCATAGGGAAGAGGTATAGGACATAGGGAAGAGGTATAGGACATAGGGAAGAGGTACAGGACATAGGGAAGAGGTATAGGACATAGGGAAGAGGTATAGGACATAGGGAAGAGGTACAGGACATAGGGAAGAGGTACAGGACATAGGGAAGAGGTACAGGACATAGGGAACAGGAAGAGGTACAGGACATAGGGACGAGGTACAGGGCATAGGGAAGAGGTATAGGACATAGGGAAGAGGTACAGGACATAGGGAAGAGGTACAGGACATAGGGAACAGGAAGAGGTACAGGACATAGGGAACGGGAAGAGGTACAGGACATAGGGAAGAGGTACAGGACATAGGGAAGAGGTACAGGACATAGGGAACAGGAAGAGGTACAGGACATAGGGAACGGGATGAGGTACAAGACATAGGGACGAGGTACAGGACATAGGGACGAGGTACAGGGCATAGGGAACGGGAAGAGGTATAGGACATAGGGAAGAGGTACAGGACATAGGGACGAGGTACAGGACATAGGGACGAGGTACAGGGCATAGGGAACGGGAAGAGGTATAGGACATAGGGACGAGGTACAGGACATAGGGACGAGGTACAGGGCATAGTGAACGGGAAGAGGTATAGGACAAAGGGAAGAGGTACAGGACATAGGGCAGAGGTACAGGATCTGTTACACTGGTACAGTGGGAGGGTGTGTGGTGTGTATACAGACGTTATTGATGCACTGTGACAGAGTTCACAAATGTGCGCGTGTATATATGGGGACTGGGGAGATCACGCACGCGTTACTGGCCCGCAGGGATGAGGGATGAGTGTCCGTGTTGTCACTTGTGCAGCACGTGCTTCTTTCACTTTGTCGCTCAGGTGACATCACAGTGCGGGATTTTTTAGTAGCTGGTGGGTTATATAATATCTATACATACAGTGTGAGGAGGTGTATATATATAATATCTATACATACACTGAGATGGAGGTGTGTATACATACTATCTATACATACAGTGTGAGGAGGTGTGTATATATAATATCTATACATACACTGAGATGGAGGTGTGTATACATACTATCTATACATACAGTGTGAGAAGGTGTGTGTACAGTATATATAGTATAGTAAAGATTCAGTCTTGCACACCATAAATAATACAATAACAGCAAAATACTTGCGTTTTGGTACCGGTGCACCTTGGTTCAGGGGAAAACCTGTCTGGAGAATTCTTAAGTATAAGCAAAGGAAGGGAAATCAAGGGCACTGCGGATTTGAAAAGAAATGTATTCTGTCAAAGGCACGACGTCTGGAACTGCACAGAGTCCTTGGCCAGTCACTTGATAAAGAACTCTGTGTAGTTCGAAACGTCGTGCCTTTGACAGAATACATTTCTTTTCAAATCCGAAGTGCCCTGTATGTATGTATGTATGTATGTATGTATGTGTGTGTGTGTGTGTATATATATATATATATATATATATATATATATATATACACACACATACATGGTGAGGTGTGTGTGTATATAGAATATCTATACATACAGTGTGAGGAGGTGTGTATATGTGTATATGCGTGTATATATATATATATATATATATATATATATATATATATACATACAGTGTGAGGAGGTGTATATATAATATCTATACATACAGTGTGAGGAGGTGTGTATATATAATATCTATACATACAGTGTGAGGAGGTGTGTATATATAATATCTATACATACAGTGTGAGGAGGAGGTGTGCGTGTGTATATATATATGATGTAGAATATGAGCCCAGTATATGCAGCAGTTTGAGATATAGCTGCATCTATAACTATCAATGTATATACACCGTGTTCCTATCTGCTTAGGCCTAGGAGAACGAGTCGGAACTACACATCCCACAATGCCGCGGGGCTGGCTTGACGTCATGTCGGGGCGTCCGTGTTGTCCCTGCGCGGGAGAAAGATGGCGGCGGCGGCGGCGGCCGCTGGTGGGTACACGCACTCGCGGACTCTGTTCCTGCAGGAGGACGGGAGTCCCCTGCGGTTCTACGTGCGGCCCGGGCCGAAGAAGCGGCAGATGTTCCCGCTGATCTCACACGGGGGTGGGGTGATGTGCCGGCTGCAGGAGCCCGGGGCCCTGCTCCTGGGGGAGTCCGGGGGCCCGCACTACATCTCCACAAGCTATGTGAGCGACTGTGTGCGGAGGGATGAAAGGCTGGACCCAGAGGATTACCGGCTGGGGAAGAAGCAGGGAGGAGAGGGTAACAAGAAGGGAGGAGAGGGGGAGAAGCAGGGAGGTGAGAGTGACAAGAAGCAGGGAGGTGAGAGTGACAAGAAGCAGGTAGGAGAGGGTGACAAGAAGCAGGGAGGAGAGGGGAAGCAGCCTGGTGCAGAGGAACCGCAGAGTAACGGATGCCCCATTACCCCTGGAGCTCCTAGCAGCCCAGCTGTGCTCCGGAGTCGTCCATTGCGTCGTAATTTCTTTACAGAGGAGGAAGACGTGGCCATCCTGATGTACGTGCGGGACAACGAGCCGGCCCTGGGCAAAGTGACTGGTACACGCCTGTGGAAGGAAATTGAGAAGCGGAAGGTGGTGAGGAGGAGCTGGCAGGCGGCGAAGGACCGTTACCGGAAAAACCTCATCTACAATATGGGCAGCTACAAGCTGCCTGCTCGGGGGACCCCCCACCAAAATAAGGACCTAAGGAGAGGGAAGCAGAAACCTGGAACCTACAAAGAGGTGGTGACTCGGTCCAGCAAGGTGTCACCCACAGCAGAGGAGAGTGTTACCACCATGGAAGGGAGGAGAGCCAGCCCTGGGTCTCCAGAAGAAGACTCCCCTATGAAGGAGGGAATAGGAGAAAAGGAGGCAACTGGACCTCACGGTCAGTGCTACCCAATGCTGCAGGACGTTTCGCAGGAGGCTGTAGCGGGGCCCTCAGGGAGAGCAGGGAGTGAGAAGCATGGGCTCACGTGTATGTAGAGGGGTTTGTGGAATAACCGAGCTCAATACAGGCCCCTGAGTAAACACAATACACATGTGGCGTATTCAAGAAATCCACACTACCTAACCTCTATTATTTAATAATAACTTTATTTCATATAGTGCTTTTCTCCCAATGTGACTCAAAGCGCGTCACAATTAGTCTAGCGCGCGGTACGCAGCACATAGAAATGTTGGACACAGTCGCTGCCCAGATGAGTTTACAATCTGTTTTTTTGGTGCCCGAGGTACGGTGATAAAGGGATTTACCTAAGGTCACAAGGAGCCGACACCAGTAATTGAATCAAGTTCCCTGATTCAAACTCTTTATCATTGTTTAGAGTCAGTGTCTTGACTCACCGAGCCACTTTGTTGTTTCCAGATGATGAACCGCACTATTTTAAGCTTTGGGAACCTCCCCCTGATTGGTGAAGTTACTGGTATTAGTTCTTGGTTGGTAATGGGGCTTTAAATGGCCATCCAATAGGAAGCCACAACATATGAAGTTGCAACTTCCTATTGGCTTGAGATTTGGCAGCCATTTTGTTTCCCTTGAGAGAGCTTTAAATACGGTAACTGCACTGGTAAGCATATCGGGCATCTCCGGAGCAGAAAATAGCATTTGGCTGCCAACCTGTAAAAACAAATTATATATGGAACGTCTGCTTTTCTAAAACTCCCTAAATTGTGTAGTATGAGGTTCATGGTGTTTCTGTGGAAGCTCATTAAATCTCCAGGTTGTTACTATTATCAGCCCGTTTGCATTGCAATGGGGAGGGGTTGTAACATGTAGTCAGTGACATTTAGTTGAACCTTTTTACTGGCAGATTAGGGGGTGTGGAGGTTTGGTGGTTTGTCTGTGAAATAATACATTTTTGCCATAGCACTTTAACCTCCTTGTTCCCTTGCTGCCACTGCGCTTTTTAGTAATCTCTTGCCTTTGTATGTCTGACAGGGAGGAAGAAAGCTGCCCCCATGAATCCAGACGAGGCGAAGCACAGGGATGACGAGGGGGCGGATGTGCGCATTTTTGAGATCGCAAACCTGGAGTTTGAGGTAGAGAACAAGGAGCTCCGATTCTCTGCTCACTGCCTGTCTATTATGGGGTATTTAGAGCTAGATTTACTGCAATAAGGCCTTCCGGCACGGGGAGGCACCTTGCAGTTAATTCACTTAAATGGAACATAAGATGTCTTTCACCCCAGGGAGGTTTTATGGTAATAGCACTGCGTATTAAATATGGGCTATAACTGCTGAAAATTAAGATACTGCAATGTAGAAGGATAAGGGGGTATGGGTGCGCTTCTAGCTACAGGTTCGTCTGCTTTGAAAATGGACCTTGAGGATATTATTTGCTGAAATAAGCTCTGACCCCTTTAGTCTGACCCAAGTCCTTGGTACCATAAACTTGAAGAATTGGACTCCGTAGTTGATTATTATGGAGGGTTAGCTGGAGGGACACGTTCCGTGTCCACAGTAACAGTTTGAGCCAAATAGGGGCCTCCTCTTCTGGAAGTAGTGCATTTGGTACTTTTCATGAAATAATAAGAGTAGTGTTTCTGCAGAATGCAGTGTTGTGATTAGCTAATCTCACAGAGGCCATAACGGATGCTAGAGGACATGAGGTGTGTTGGGTTCTCAGCCGCGGTCCTTCTGCTGAACTGTTGCCAGGTTTAAAAATATGTTGCCGTTCTTTTGAGATGCAACTGCCTGGCTGGGATGGGACCTGCATGTCTCTAGGTTGGAGTTTTTCAGACGTGCTGTTTCATTAGCCCTGATTTAATAAGTAACCCTAAATTCTAGTAGCCGTATTTGGTCCTGGAGAAATGTAGCTTTATTGTAAGTTCTGACACCGCATACATTTCTTTAGGTGTTTTGACAACACCCAGGTTTGGACAGCTCTGTACACTATATTGACCCATTGATATAAGGTTTATATGAGTGATGTGCAAGACTTTGCCTGTTACCCTCTGAGAGTGAAGAGGTCAGTCTGCAAGCTATGAGACAATCAACTATACACACTCTCTCAGTATCATTCTGCAGTTCCCTGAGCAGAGAGTATTAGGCTAAGGCCCCGCTGCGCCCGCACGGCCGCCTTGCTTGCCGGCGGTGCGTGCAATTCACTGCACTGCGGTCTGCGGTGATTTTTTTCCGGGTGGGGGAGGGCGTGGCCAAACCGGGTAGGGGCGCGGCCATGACGTGAGGGGGCGGGACCATCACACAGCCCCTCGGCCACTCGCACACACGGGGTGAATCGGAAGGGGGATTGGAGCAGAGGGGGGAAATCGGAGCAGGGGGGGTGATCGGATTGGCTGCCTTGCGTGTCACGTGACACGGCACTCGCCGAAACCACAAGCTCCTTGTAGCTCCGGCTGGCTGACGCGTCACAGCACACAGTCAGCCACTCCGGAAGGAGCCAGCGGGGACATCCAGACCGGAGGCAAGCAGCTGGTGGACTGCAGCCGCGTGCGCCGCCAGCCGCAGCGGGACCAAAGCCTTAGAGTGAATTGTGTACATTCAGCAGGGGCACTGTTTTCTCACCAATCCATTTTTATTTGGTACATTTATATAACAATAAGGCGTGACTGACATCTGTGTCCTCTCTCCTACCTAGGTCGATGACACCCCTGAGCTGGAGGTGCCCGGAGAGAGCTTGGCCCTGAAGGATTTTGTAATGGGGGAGGACACGCCCGTCCCCGAGGGCCAGACGCAGGTGGACGAGGTGTCCTCCAGCCCCACCCCTTCGCAAGAGGAGAGGGAGGGTCTCCGAGAGGGTCTTCTCAGCATGATGTCGGAGTTCAAAATGAGTCTGCCTCATGTCACCCAGGCTTTGCTGAAGAACAGCGGGGAGCTAGAGGCCACCAGGCACTTCCTGCGGACGGGTCGCCGCCATGACGGGTACCCCATCTGGGTGAGGAAGGACGACCTGGTTCTGCTTAAGGATGACACCAAGCTCCAGGAGAAACTGGTCACAAAATATGGCTCGGACAATGTTGCCAAGCGGGTGGCTTTCCTGGCTAGTTAAAGGGACAGTCTCTCCCTAGCACCTGTGTTACTGGGGTAATGAGGTCTGGCCTCAAAGGGGTTAAAACATTTAAGCGCTACGAAAGTTGGACTGCTCTGTTGTAATGTTTCGTTAGAAACCGCTTACTAACGAGGCAGCAAAAACGTCTAAGGGAGAAAGTAGCAGCTGTTTTTTTTTTTTCTTTTTTTATACTCCCTAAAAATATACAAGGGGAGAAGTTGGATGTTACTGCAGAGAAAATGGCAGAAGCGCTGTGCGGATGATAAAGTCCTGTTCTAAGAGTGGCGCACAGCACCTTTCTGGGGTTGGCTGTCAGTTGAGCGGGATTTAGTTGTAAATATCGGTAGCAGTACCTTCTGTGTTCAGCCGTACTTTCTGTGTTCAGCCGCACTCTGCAGTTCCCGGAGTAGGTGTGTAAATGTGTTTTACAACTAGTGTGCTCAGCATGAAAAAATGAAGGCATAGTTTATTTCCTTTTGTAATGTGTTGATGTGAGAGCTTGGAGCATCTATCACACTTGTGGGGTGAGATGCCACTCTGTGCAGCTTACAAACATGTTTTTGCTGAGCTCCGCTCACGTCCTAGTTAAACAGTTTTTAAATAAAATTCTGGCTCCGTGAGAAAGCCGAGGCCACAAATATACCTTCAAAAATCTACAAGTGAAACGCATATAAGCACTTAAAGCTATCAAGTATTGAGTATAAATTGTTTTGTGTTCAGTTCACACACAGGTCTGGAGGAATCCATATGGACTTAATTGCTCTACAGGTAGGAGCGAGGCTGCAATGTAGTGACATCCCTCAGTAATACAGTTCCTCCCTTTTTATTGCTCCTAGAAGACGGTAGTTAAATGAGGCCCAGTGACGACCCCCCCCCCCAAAAAAAAACATCACACAGATTTGTCTGTCTGCTGTGGCAGACAAAACCCCACCCGTATCAGCACACAGACATCCTGTGTAAGTGAGCGGCATCTTTACTCTGCCTTGTGTGAGGAGGAGGCTGCAGTAGTCACTGTGGATGTTCCTTTTAACCCAGGGGTGTGCTAACTCCAGTCCCCAAGGGCCACCAAAAGGGCAGGTTTTCAGGATATCGCTGCTTCAGCACAGGTGGCTCAGTTAATGACTGCACCACCTGTGTTGAAGCAGGGATACCCTGAAAACCTGGCCTGTTGGTGACCTTCCTGTTTTTAACCCCTCCCCTGCCAGAGGGGCTTTCAACACATTGCTGCTACGGGTTTAAGGGACCCTACACCTTTCTATTTGGAAACGCCTAAACTGTTAATCTGAAGAGGGTTTTCCCATGGAATTATCTGACATTTAAGGGGACGGTGAGGATTTGTGAACAATCTGGTCATTCTCTTTTCCCTCGTGTGTTTCTACCTTGAAAAACCACGTTTTTTTGTTATTGTTTTGAATAAAAGTTTTCTAAAAAAAAAGTGTTATGTTTTGGTGAAAAAAAACACAATAAAAGTGACGTGACCTGTTCTTGTAATGTAATTAATTATATTGTTTGGGCTGAAGGAGTATCTTAGTGAGTGCAAATTCTACATTGGCACTGCATACACTCACTGCTTTGGGGAATAAAATAAAAAAATAAAACCTCACAAAACCAAACCACACATACCAAAACCACTTCAGCCAGTGCATTCAGAGCAGGCGCAACGCTCTGCAAACTTGATGAGGGGGTTGGAGGGTCTGAGATGGGATCACCCACCTTGCTCTCCAGTAACAGCCTCTGCTCCGGGGTTCAGCCTGGCAGAGGGTTCGGGACAGTGGAATAGGGTGGTGTGTCTGGCTAATGATAGCTTCCTTGACCTGTTCGTAGCCTGCAAGAGCAGAGATGTGCCCTGGGTACAGAGGCTTCAGGATCTGGGAAATGTTAATGCCAAAGACTATTATTTGTATAGAGCCATCCAGGTACATAGTGCTGCCCGTGTGACAATATAATAGGAGACAATGGGAATAAGTGCTACAGACCTGAAAGTAATTAGGAAAGGGAGTCCCTTCCCAGAAGAGCTTACAGTCTAAGATACACGGAAACAAGGGAAGGGGGGTATTTAAAGCAGGGGTGACCAACTCCAGTCCTCAAGGGCCACCAACAGGTCAGGTTTTCAGGACAACCCTGCTTCAGCACGGTTGGCTCACACTAAGCCACCTGTGCTGAAGCAGGGATGTCCTGAAAACCTGACCTGTTGGTCCATGAGGACTGGAGTTTGCCAATCCTGCCCTTAAGTATACTTATTTGTAGAGTTCATTAACTTTCTATATTTTGTATTACAGTTATACAGGTAAGAATGGGGGGCGGGGTCATAATCTTATATTATATAGAGTTGATATAGCCTCTATATATAATAGTAAATGACAGGGCGTTACAGGGCCAGTAATTGCCTGGGTGGGTTAAAGCCCCAAGATGACAGGCTTCTCCACCCTGGGCATTAATGGCCAGATAACGGGCTGAGGAGATTATTACTCTTATAACTACTATATACAGTGATTCTGCCCAAGTAATACAGCATAGTGTGGGGATAGAGATCACTAATAATATTGTCTGTGTGCAAAGGGAGTCGATAAAGTTTGCTGAAGCAAAAAAAAGAGGACACAAATCTTTATTTAACACGAACAGAATGTCGCGCGGAAAGGGACTGAATAAAGTTTGGTGAAGGAAAAAAAAAATAGATTGTGAACTGGATACGGACTGAAAACGGGAGAGATACCGGGGAGGGGGAGAGGTGAGACGGAGAGGGAGGAGAGACTGGGGAGTTTGGGGGTGAGGAGACTTGTGTGGGGGGTGGTGAAGGAGGTAAGAAGAAACTAGGGGAGAGAGGGGTGGAGAGAAGACTGGGGGGAGAGAGGGGTGGGGAGGAGACGGGGGAGAGAGGGGTGGAGAGGAGACTGGGGGGAGAGAGGGGTGGAGAGGAGACTGGGGGGAGAGAGGGGTTGAGGGGTGGAGAGGAGACTGGGGGGAGAGAGGGGTGGAGAGGAGATTGGGCTGGGTAGAGGGGGATGAGTGGTGACTTGGGGGGAGTGGAGAGGGAGGTAACAGGATAGCGGGGTTGGAGACTTGGGGGGGAGAGGTAGGTATGAGGAGACTAGGGGTTGGGGGGTTGGAGAGAGGTGAGGGGGTGAGAGGAGACTAGGGTTGGGGGGTTGGAGAGGTGAGGGGGTCAGAGGAGACTAGGGTTGGGGGGTTGGAGAGAGAGGTGAGGGGGTGAGAGGAGACTAGGGTTGGGGGGTTGGAGAGAGAGGTGAGGGGGTGAGAGGAGACTAGGGTTGGGGGGTTGGAGAGGTAGGTAAGAGGAGACTAGGGGAGATTGGAGGGTTTGAGAGAGGGGCGTGGGAGGAGAGAGGGGGGTGAGAAGAGACTTGGGGGGGCGGAGGTAGGTAAGAGGAGAAGGGGGTGAGAGGAGACCTGAGGAGGTGATGGCTGTGTGCCCAGTCACCTATCAATAGTGTGTCACTTAATTGGAGGAGTCATTCACTGAGGGCTGTCGTGCTGTGGATGTGTTATACTTGGGAAGCATGTCAGTCACTGTAACAGGTGCCGGGCGCTGAGGGCACATGTCGCGGAGTGAACCCTCCTTGAATGCTCAGTTTCCTGCCGCTCTCTGTTTTCAGCCCCACGGGGGAACATGGCGTCACGAGAGTCCAGCACGGCCTTGTCACGGAGAAACTATAGGCTGACCTCTGAATCAGAGAAGACAAAGGTCACAGGTCGGTGTCACCACGTCCTGAGAATTACAATAGTCTCCTAAACTGTGTACTTACAGGACCTGTTACACATTCAGTCTGTCTTCTACCTCCGAGGGACACAGACTCAAGGGACCTGTTACTCTCAGGCTGCCCCTCTCACTGGAGGGGGCGGGGGAGCTATTAACTGCAGACTGTCCCCCTCACTGGTGGGGGGTGGGGGGGGGAAGATGAGCCAGAAGACGGTTATTAGTGGGCGATGTATTGTGTGTTTCAGGGATTGTGAATGAGAAGCTCCTGAGCCAGTTCCTGCAGCGGATATTTCCGGGCACGGAGAGCGCACAGCATGGCGCGGCATACAGGTACCGCATCGCCAGACAGGATGTCGCCCAACATACAGTAACAACTAAATGTGTTCTAGCATCCACATTTAAACAAGCATAGCAATACATGTATATTTTGGGCTACCTATGAATCCTACAGTGGCAGCCGAGCTGACTAATGCGGCCGCCACCGCAGTTTTAAAATAGCGCGGGCGGTGCGCGGGCTGTCACCTGCCGAAACCAGGCCGGTTTCGGCCGGTTTTCCCGCGCCTCGGGCGCTTTCAATAGTAAGCGCCATTAGCGCTTATCTATTGAAGCGGCCGCCGCGCGGGAAACTCCGTTTTTAAACGGAGAGCGGACCCGCGGCTAGCCCGCTACGATCCCGGCCAGCTCCCGGCAAGCTTTAGACTGAGCTTAGCCGGGACAGTATATAGGCAGAGGGCAGTCAGCTGGAAGCAGAACCTGGCTGGTGACGAGAGGCTCGTCTGAGGGGTGACATCCCCACCGAGTTCTGAGGACTCATTGTCCTATTTTAAAGAGATTTAGAGCTTTCTACAAAGTATGGGAGGGGGCCGGCAGGGAGGTACCGAATATCACTTGAGACCAGGAGGGGTGCACCTGTGTGGGAGAGGTGCGCTGATGCGTCTGTCTGGGCATGCGGTGCGCCTGTGTGGGAATTCGATGTACTTGTGCGGGCATGCAGTGCACCTGTGTTGGAGAGGTGCGCCGGTGCGTCTGTGTGGGCATGCGGTGCGCATGTGTGGGAGAAGTGCGCTGATAGGCCTGTGTGGACATGCGGTGCTCCTGTGTGGGAGGGGTGCGCTGATGTGGGCATGTGGTGCGCCCGTGGGGAGTGGTATACTAAAGGCCCCTCTGGCCGCGGGAGAAGTGAACACAAACCTATGTAGGATATTTGTAAGAATGGGGCTGGATTTAAGAGCCCTTGTAACCTCGACCGTGGCAAATAAGTCATGTTCGCCCTCAATCCTTCCCCCAACAGTGAAAGCGGTAGCAGCGCAGAGAAGTGCTGAGTATCGTTGCACACGGAAATGATTCTGATTGAACTCGGGTGACTCTCCCAGCGAGTGATACAAATGTCACTGAGCACAGCGTTATACGATGGCTTCACAGGATATTGCAGGGTTAAAATCTGTCTCCCATCCCCCGCGAGGCGGCATGTCCTGTCCTTCAACGCTTCTATAAATAACCGTCAGGGCTTTAATCTTCTGACCGTTCTTGGGCTTCTGCTCAGACTGATCTCACAGTCGCATGTGTCCGGAAATATAAACTTTTATAACTTTTTTTTGTATCTTGTGGAAAATGAACGTTTTGCATTTCTACGGGAACACTGGATTTCACCCTGTCCGCTCCTTCTGTGTGTCTGACACTTCCCAGTGACTCTACAAACCAAGAACCAAACAAACACCGTTCACCTCTTCAAAGCTTTCGCTTCCCATGGAAATATCAAATACCATTATTTTAATATACAGGCATACCCTGCTTTAAGGACACTCACTTTAAGTACACTCGCGAGTAAGTACATTTCGTTCAATAGGCAAACAGCAGCTCACGCATGCGCCTGTCATCACGTCCTGAACAGCAATACCGGCTCCCTACCTGTACTGAAGCTGTGCAGAAGCGGGGAGACTATAGATCCTGTTACACATGCATTATTTACATCAGTTGTGCACGTATATGACAATTGCAGAACAGTACATGCATCAAAAGTGGGCAAAAGGTAGTGCTTCACTTTAAGTACATTTTCACTTTACATACATGCTCCGGTCCCATTGCGTATGTTAATGCAGGGTATGCCTGTACCTCTATAAAAAAAAGAAAAAGGTCTGATTCCGCTTTCTGACGCCTATTAAACCTGTTACTTTTGTGTAAACCAGATTCTCACGGGTTGCGTGCAATAAAGAATAGTAACTCGCCGTATGTTAATCTCGTACCCGAAACGCAGATTCCTGCCTGTTCTCCAGCATTTAAAGGAGCATTCACTGCTAAAGTCTCATTTATTTAAAAAATAGATATAAAGTAGATCAGGAGTGGCCACCTGCAGCCCTGAAGGGCCACCAACAGGTCAGGTTTTCAGGGGGCAAAGTGCGCTAATGCCAGTGATGTGTAGAAAAGGGGAAATTGACATGGTTCACTCATCAAACTTTTAATACATGTTTTCTCTTTGGTAGCCAGACTCTGGGGGGGATTAGATTTTGATCTCTTTGGTAGCCAGACTCTGGGGGGGGATTAGATTTTGATCTCTTTGGTAGCCAGACTCTGGGGGGGGGATTTGATTTTGATCTCTCTGGTAGCCAGACTCTGGGGGGGATTAGATTTTGATCTCTTTGGTAGCCAGACTCTGGGGGGGATTAGATTTTGATCTCTTTGGTAGCCAGACTCTGGGGGGGGGGGGATTAGATTTTGATCTCTTTGGTAGCCAGACTCTGGGGGGGATTAGATTTTGATCTCTTTGGTAGCCAGAGTCTGGGGGGGATTAGATTTTGATCTCTTTGGTCAGGAGTGGCCAACACCAGTCCTGCAGGGGAACCAAGAGGTCAGGTTTTCAGGATATCCCTCCTTCAGCACAGATAGTGCAGTCGAAGACTGAGCCACCTGTGCTGAAGCAGAGCAATCTTTAAAGCCTGACCTGTTGGTGGCCCTTGAGGCCTGGAGTTGGCTGCCCCTTATGTAGGGGCTCGTTCATTTTAGCCCTGGGGACCCCCTGCTTCTCTGGGTACCTGCCTCCGAAGGCGCTCCCAGTACTCTTCTTAATTCTTCAATGTTCCTAGGGGTCCTCGTGCGGGGGAGATTTAAAACACGTGTTTCCCCAGCAGGGGGTGGTACCGGGGGTGGTAAGTATCTCGCAAAGCAGGATGTCCCCGGAGCTGAAATTCACACGGTTATCTCTGGAGACCCCCTGCTTCATACCGGGGTTCCCCAGCAGTGCAATGCTTTGTATGTGAAAGCACTCTGCCTGCTGGACATTCAATAAGAGGACAGGCTGGCGGGATGATTGTGCGCTGCTGTTTGTGTCTTGTGCACTACTCGGGCAGAGAGGACCTGTCACATGAAATGACCCCCCCCCCCCCTCTTTGTGTGCAGAAAGCCCCTTACCTTCCAGAACCTGGAGGAGCGTCTGGAGAGGCTGCTGTCTGCGGGGGACAATGCAGAGGAGAATACTGGTGAGGGGGTTGGGACCCGTTTTCTGTCCAGTCTCTCGCTTTGCAGGATGATGCAGGCAGAAGGGAATCGATGTCCCTTGGATTCTGTCCCACTTACCTGCAGGGCGACAGACAGAAGGGACCTGCGTTTCATTCAGTCTGTCCCTCCCCCCGCAGAGTGACACAGACAGAAGGGAGCTGTGAGCCTGTCCCTCTCCACTCAGGGTGACGCAGACAGAAGGGAGATACGAGTCTGTCCCTCCCCCCGCAGGGTGACACAGTGACACAGACAGAAGGGAGCTATGAGTCTGTCCCTCCCCCCGCAGGGTGACACAGACAGAAGGGAGCTATGAGTCTGTCCCTCCCCCCGCAGGGTGACACAGTGACACAGACAGAAGGGAGCTATGAGTCTGTCCCTCTCCCCACAGGGTGACACAGACAGGACATATGAGTCTGTCCCTCCCACCGCAGGGTGACACAGACAGAAGGGAGCTATGAGTCTGTCCCTCCCCCCGCAGGGTGACACAGTGACACAGCCAGAAGGGAGCTATGAGCCTGTCCCTCTCCCCACAGGGTGACAGACAGGATCTGTGAGTCTGTCCCTCTCCCCACAGGGTGACACAGAAAGAAGGGAGCTATGAGTCTGTCACTTGCAGGGTGACACAGACAGAAGGGAGATACGAGTCTGTTCCTCCCCCTGTAGGGTTACACAGTGACACTGACAGAAGGGACCTGCGTTTCATTCAGTCTGTCCCTCCCCCCGCAGAGTGACACAGTGACACACAGAAGGGAGCTATGAGTCTGTCCCTCCCCCCGCAGGGTGACACAGTGACACACAGAAGGGAGATACGAGTCTGTCCCTCCCCCCGCAGGGTGACACAGTGACACACAGAAGGGAGCTATGAGTCTGTCCCTCCCCCCGCAGGGTGACACAGTGACACACAGAAGGGAGTTATGAGTCTGTCCCTCCCCCCGCAGGGTGACACAGACAGAAGGGAGATACGAGTCTGTCCCTCCCCCCACAGGGTGACACAGTGACACACAGAAGGGAGCTATGAGTCTGTCCCTCCCCCCGCAGGGTGACACAGTGACACACAGAAGGGAGATACGAGTCTGTCCCTCCCCCCGCAGGGTGACACAGTGACACACAGAAGGGAGCTATGAGTCTGTCCCTCCCCCCGCAGGGTGACACAGTGACACACAGAAGGGAGTTATGAGTCTGTCCCTCCCCCCGCAGGGTGACACAGACAGAAGGGAGATACGAGTCTGTCCCTCCCCCCGCAGGGTGACACAGTGACACACAGAAGGGAGCTATGAGTCTGTCCTTTCCCCCGCAGGGTGACACAGTGACAGACAGAAGGGAGCTATGAGTCTGTCTCTCCCCCCCGCAGGGTGACACAGTGACACAGACAGAAGGGAGCTATGAGTCTGTCACTCTCCCCGCAGAGTGACACAGACAGAAGGGAGCTATGAGTCTGCCCCCACGCAGGGTGACACAGACAGAAGGGAGCTATGAGTCTGTCCCTCCCCCCGCAGGGTGACACAGTGACACAGACAGAAGGGAGCTATGAGTCTGTCCCTCTCCCCACAGGGTGACACAGTGACACAGACAGAAGGGAGCTATGAGTCTGTCCCTCCCCCCGCAGGGTGACACAGTGACACAGACAGAAGGGAGCTATGAGTCTGTCCCTCTCCCCACAGGGTGACACAGACAGAAGGGAGCTATGAGTCTGTCCCTTTGCAGGGTGACACAGACAGAAGGGAGATACGAGTCTGTCCCTCACCTCGCAGGGTGACACAGACAGAAGGGAGATACGAGTCTGTCCCTCCCCCCGCAGGGTGACACAGTGACACAGACAGAAGGGAGCTATGAGTCTGTCCCTTTGCAGGGTGACACAGATAGAAGGGAGCTATGAGTCTGTCCCTCACCTCGCAGGGTGACACGGTAACACAAACGAGACATTGTCCATGGAGTGTGTCCCTTTGCAGAAGGGATGTGACACTCTGTCTCTCTCAGATCACGCTGCAGAGGGGCGTCTGGGACCCTCCACTGTGGTCTTGGATCACACAAGCGGGTTTGAGGGCTTGTTGCTGGTGGACGATGACCTTCTGGGGGTGAGTATGAGGGGACCGGGGTCACCGCACGCGTCTCACACCCAGACAGTACTGAGATGTCCCTCGCCCCCTGCTGCTGCGGCCTGTGCATTGTCTGCTCACAGCTCTGTCATCCTGCAGGTTATAGGACACAGTAACTTCAGCTCCATCCGGGCCACGAGCTGCGTGTTCAGAGGTGAGCGCAGGAGGAGGGGGCCCCGGGCGGGATAAACGCAGAGATCCGGACAGCTGGGAACCTCTAGGACTGGACAGCCCAGGGGACAAAGTTACAGAGCTAGATCCTCGTATTGGAAATATCTTAACTTGTGGTCTCTTTCTCGACCCTCCTTGCTCCTTCTTTCTATCCCCTCCTTCTTTCTCTCTCTATTCCCCCCTTCTTCTCATCCCCTCCTTCTTTCTCTCTCTATTCCCCCCTTCTTTCTATCCCCCTCCTTCTTTCTCTCTCTATTCCCCCCTTCTTTCTATCCCCTCCTTCTTTCTCTCTCTATTCCCCCCTTCTTTCGCTCTCTATTCCTCCTTCTTTCGCTCTCTTCCCCCCTTCTTTCGCTCTCTTCCCCCCCTTCTTTCTCTATTTCCCCACCTTCTCTGATCTATTCCCCCCTTCTTTCTCTATTCCCCCCTTCTTTCTCTCTCTATTCCCTCCTCCTCCTCGCCCTCTTTCTCTATTCTCCCATCCCCTTTCTCTCTCTTCCCACACTCTCCCTTCTATACCCCCTCCCTCTACCCTTCTCTCTTCTCCCCCTCTCTCTATTACTCCTCTCTTTCTATTCCCCCCTTCTTTCTCTCTCTATCCCCCCTTCTTTCTATCCCCTCCTTCTTTCTCTCTCTATTCCCCCCTTCTTTCTATCCCCTCCTTCTTCTCTCTCTATTCCCCCCTTCTCTCTATTCCCCCTTCTTTCTCTCTCTATTCCCCCCTTCTTTCTCTCTCTATTCCCCCTTCTTTCGCTCTCTATTCCCCCCTTCTTTCTCTTTCTCTATTTCCCCCCCTTCTTTCTCTCTCTACTCCTCCTCCTCCTCGCCCTCTTTCTCTATTCTCCCATCCCCTTTCTCTCTTCCCACACGCTCCCCTTCTATACCCCTCCCTCTACCCTTCTCTCTTCTCCCCTCTCTCTATTACTCCTCTCTTTCTATTCCCCCCTCCCCCTTTCTATTTCCCCCACTCCCCAATCTCTATTTCCCCCACTCCCCAATCTCTGTTTCCCCCCTCCCGCGCTTCACCCCCTCTCTCTTCTCCCTCCCCCTCTCTCTTCTCCCTCCACCTCTCTCTTCTCCCTCCCCCTCTCTTCTCCCTCCCCCTCTCTTCTCCCTCCCTCTCTCTTCTCCCTCCCTCTCTCTATTCCCCCCTCTCTATTCCCCCTTCTTCTCTCTCTATTCCCCCCTTCTTTCTCTCTCTCTCTGTTCCCCCCTTCTTTCTCTCTCTCTCTCTATTCCCCCCTTCTTTCTCTCTCTCTCTCTCTATTCCCCCCTTCTTTCTCTCTCTCTCTCTCTCTCTCTCTATTCCCCCTTCTTTCTCTCTCTCTCTCTCTCTATTCCCCCCTTCTTTCTCTCTCTCTCTCTCTCTCTATTCCCCCCTTCTTTCTCTCTCTCTCTCTATTCCCCCCTTCTTTCTCTCTCTCTCTCTCTCTCTATTCCCCCCTTCTTTCTCTCTCTCTCTCTCTCTCTATTCCCCCCTTCTTTCTCTCTCTCTCTCTCTCTCTCTCTATTCCCCCCTTCTTTCTCTCTCTCTCTCTCTATTCCCCCCTTCTTTCTCTCCCTATTCCCTCCTCCTCCTCGCCCTCTTTCTCTATTCTCCCATCCCTTCTCTCTCTTTTCCCACACTCTCCCCTTCTATACCCCCCTACCCTTCTCTCTCCCCCCCCTTCCCCCTCTCTCTATTCCCCCTCTTTCTATTCCCCCCTTCCCCCTTTCTATTTCCCCCACTCCCCAATCTCTATTAACCCCCCCCCGCGCTTCACCCCCTCTCTCTTCTCCCTCCCTCTCTATTCCCCCCTTCTTTCTCTCTCTCTATTCCCCCCCCCTTCTTTCTGTCTATCCCTCCCCCCCCCTCCTTCCCCCTCTTTTCTCTCTCCAGGGAAGTGGCTGTACGAGGTTCTCATCTCGTCCCAGGGACTTATGCAGATCGGATGGTGCACTCTCGGCTGCAGGTTTAACCAGGAGGTATTGTGCCCTTAACCCCTGCACTGCCAGAGAGGGATGTTGTGCCCTTAACCTCCGCACTGCCAGCTGTGGGTTCCCCTTTAGAATTTGAGAATTTTAGGGATGCGGAGAAGGTTCTAGAATCTTATTCTTTTCTTTATTTTAATTTTTGTGTTTACTTGGCCTCAGGATTCCTAGCAGGCGTTTAATCGCAGAATCCTCATGTACAGTAATAGCAGAATGAGCGGGAGCCTGCTAACTGTGGGATAACGCATGCTTAGTGGGTGAGGCGATAACCACATTGCTTAGGTGCAGGGAAGGCGCATGTTGCTGGGGCGGTGCTTGTCTCTCACGGCTCTGTCTGCGTGCGCAGGAGGGCGTCGGGGATACCCCGGACTCGTACGCTTACGACGGGAACAGAGTGCGCAAATGGAATGTGACGACTACTAATTATGGGAAGGTAAGAAATACTGTGCGTACTCGTGTGTTCGTGTGTGAGCGCACTTTCGTAAGTGTGTGTGTGATCCCCTACCTGTGTGTGAGGAATGTGTGTGCTGCGAGTATGTCTCCCCTCCTCCCCTTCAGTGTGTGTGTGTGTACACACCTCACCCTTCCTCTCTCTGCCTCTCTTCTCAGTCCTGGGCTGCAGGGGACATTGTCAGCTGTCTCATAGACCTGGATGAAGGAAACATCTCGTTCTGTCTGTAAGGACCAGTCCTTCCCCGGTTCCTCGCCGCACACTGATTTTAAAGCAGCCGTCCAAGCTGCTGTTTCACCCCCCCCCTCTCACCCCCCTTTAATATGTGGATCAATACAAGCCACACAATAAGTAATTAGCTAAGTTGCCGATCCGTTCTCCTGTGATCGATTGGCTACGATTCGGCATGGGGGTTCAGTAAATGGTTCTGCAGAGGAGTATTGTGCAGTCAGTGGAATGCTATCGCATATTAATATGACAAAGTTCTGTGGGGAAGATCATGTGACCAGGCAGTCACTAGATACAATTGAGTTCTGCACTGCTAGAGAGAGGGCGGGGCTCAAAAAGGGGTGTGCCAGAGCCTGTTTCAGAAGAGGAAGGGGATGTGACTTTGTAAATGGTTGCTATAGAAACAAAATGCTTATTACATTATAATACATTCAAAATGTAATTTAGAGTTTTGAAAAAAAAATATATTTTCTCATTGTACAGAACTGATTTATTAAAAAACCAACACACACAGGATATTGCTCGGACTGCAGCTTAAATACCACCGCAATGAACATGCTGCACTGTATAGTGATCCTGAGTCTCTCTAGACACTGATAGGAGACATAGGAACTATATATAGCTGTGCCTGCCACGCTGATTCTCCCCTCTCCTGCAGGAACGGGGTGTCCTTGGGCACAGCTTTTAGTGACCTCTCGCGTGGCTCTGGCGTGGCCTACTTCCCCGCCATCAGCCTCTCCTTCAAGGAATCCGTGGCCTTTAATTTCGGCTCCCGTCCCCTGCGGTATCCTTTTCTCACGCGTCCCGCGCCGGCCGCAGCGTCGATCATTCACAACACGCATTTTCTCTCTCGCTTTCCGGGTGTTCGCGGAGGAATCCTTCCCGGGGTGATATTTGCTGGGCTTATAAAACATGGCCGCCATTGTAAAATAGTGCACACTCTGCCCCCCAGTAACATTTGCAAAGGGTTACCGGTCCCTCTGGCAGGGCATGGGTTAATATATTTTCAGGCACTGGACGTTCCAAAGGTACGGCACTCCCACTTCATAGGCCAGCACCCTAGGGTGGGGTCTCTGCCGCTGTCTGGTGCTGCCTCCTTAACACCCCCGCCCTGCAGTTATCCCGTGGAAGGGTACCGCCCCCTGCAGGACCCGCCGAGCGCTGACCTGCTGAAAGCCCAGAGGCTTCTGGGATACTTTAAGAACGTGATCAGTACCGGGATCGACGTGCAGGTATGTCTCCAACCCTCCCCCGCCATCCCCAAATGGATTGTAAACGCTTTGGGGTAGATTACCATGTATAGGGCTGTGGGGCTCCAATCTTAGCGGATGTGAGGGAGATTTAAAGATGGCTGCCCAGAGTTGTTCTCTGTTTTCAGGAGGGGAAGCTGGTTGACAAGGAGCCCTCCGTGTGGCAGCTACAGGGGGAGGCCACGGTCCTCATAACGCTGGCGCACATCTTTAATTACTTCGCCCCGCTAATGGTGAGTGTCACCCTCTCCTTCCCAGGACAGGAGCTGATGGGGGTGGTTGTCTGTCCTGATTGGGGGGGAGGGATCCCCTTTTCTGACGGGGTGTCTCAGTGTGCGCAGTGCAAGGTGTACCTGGCTATGGGAGACCTGATGGGGGTGGGGGGAGGATGGGGGGGGGTCCCCTTTTCTCACGGGGCGTCTCCGTGTGCGCAGTGCAAGGTGTACCTGGTGGAGGACGTCCTGATGAACTTCCTGCTGGGGATCCTGGAGGGAGGGGGAGCTGTGGAGGAGCACCCCCTGATCCAGCATCTCCTGGACCTCATGTGGCTCCTCATGGAGGTGAGTTTAACCCTTTCTGCGCTCCCCCCGCGACCCCGGTGCGGGGGGGATCTCCATTCTAACACAGGGACTTCTCTTTCCCCCCCCCCCACCCCGCCCCCCCAACCCCCCCAGGATTACGAAATCCATGAGTGCCTCAAACAGCTGCTGATGTCCCTGCTCCGAGCCTACAGGTTCTCCCCGATCGTCCCCGACCTGGGACTACAGGTGAGCTCTACCCATCCCCCCCCCCCGACCTGGGGCTACAGGTGAGCTCTACCCATCTCCCCCCCCCCCCCCCGACCTGGGACTGCAGGTGAGCTCTACCCATCTGTCCCCCATCCCCCCCCCCCGACCTGGGACTACAGGTGAGCTCTACCCATCAGTCCCCCATCCCCCCCCCCCCGACCTGGGACTACAGGTGAGCTCTACCCATCAGTCCTCCATCCCCCATCCCCCCCCCGACCTGGGACTACAGGTGAGCTCTACCCATCAGTCCCCCATCCCCCCCCCCGACCTGGGACTACAGGTGAGCTCTACCCATCAGTCCCCCATCCCCCCCCCGACCTGGGTCTACAGGTGAGCTCTACCCATCAGTCCCCCCCCCCCCCCCCCCGACCTGGGACTACAGGTGAGCTCTACCCATCAGTCGTCGTCGTCCCCCCCCCCCGACCTGGGACTACAGGTGAGCTCTACCCATCCCCCCCCCCCGACCTGGGACTACAGGTGAGCTCTACCCATCCCCCCCCCCCGACCTGGGACTACAGGTGAGCTCTACCCATCAGTCCCCCATCTCCTGCCGAGCCTCATATCTCTCCCCCCCCCCCCCCCCCCGCCCCCGCCCCCGCCCCCCTACCTGGGGCTACACGTGAGCTCGAACAAACAGTGATCAGACTCCCCCCCCCCCCCCGCGGAGTCTCCTTTATATTGATTTACAAACAGTCTGATCACGGAAGCAGTGAGGTAAAGCTGGTAGAAACTCTCCATTACGGGTGCAATAGATAGTCATAAAAATACCAATCTGATTTGGGCGCCAATCGCTCGCCCCGGACCTGGTGCACGTGGCATTGGCTCTCTGTGGTACGACGAAGCCCTGTCCTGTTTAATGTCAGTGATACATAGAGAATAAAGGGGATTCTATTCACACCCAGAGGTAACATAAACCCCAATAAATGTACCCGTGCCCCTGTGCCCTCCGCCCGCCCCGTCACAGTGTCCCGTCTGTCTGCAGATTCACTACCTGCGTCTCACCATCGCCATCCTGAGACACGAGAAGTCTCGCAAATACCTACTGAGCAACGTGCTGTATCCTTCGCGTGGGGGACAGGGGGCGGGGGTGTTACAGTGAGGGGGTTGCTATCAGTGTTAGATAATGTTGCAAATGTAGGCATCTTGTCTGTATCTGGCACTGCCGCTGCCTGCGCTGTACCTGTGCTGTGTATACATGGTGTAGTAGTGAGGGGGAGACTGGCACTGCCCGCGCTGTACCTGTGCTGAGTATACATGGTGTAGCAGTGTATGTGATGGGAGGCTGGCACTGCCGCTGCCCGCGCTATACCTGTGCTGTGTATACATATCATGGTGTAGTAGTGTGTGTGTGGGAGACTGGCACCTCCGCTGCCCGCGCTGTACCTGTGCTGTGTATACATGGTGTAGCAGTGAGGGGGAGACTGGCACTGCTGCTACCCGCGCTGTACCTGTGCTGAGTATACATGGTGTAGCAGTGTATGTGATGGGAGGCTGGCACTGCTGCTGCCCGCGCTATACCTGTGCTGTGTATACATGTCACGGTGTAGTAGTGTGTGTGGGAGGCTGTCACTGCCGCTGCCTGCGCTATACCTGTGCTGTGTATACATGTCATGGTGTAGAAGTGTGTATGTGTGTGGGGGGGAGACTGGCACTGCTGCTGCCCGTGCTGTACCTGTGCTGTGTATACATATCATGGTGTAGTAGTGTGTGTGGGAGACTGGCACTGCTGCTGCCTGCGCTATACCTGTGCTGTGTATACATGTCATGGTGTAGTAGTGTGTGTGGGAGACTGGCACTGCTGCTGCCTGCGCTATACCTGTGCTGTGTATACATGTCATGGTGTAGTAGTGTGTGTGGGAGACTGGCACTGCTGCTGCCTGCGCTATACCTGTGCTGTGTATACATGTCATAGTGTAGTAGTGTGTGTGGGAGACTGGCACTGCTGCTGCCTGCGCTATACCTGTGCTGTGTATACATGTCATGGAGTAGTAGTGTGTGTTGGAGACTGGCACTGCTGCTGCCTGCGCTATATCTGTGCTGTGTATACATGTCATGGTGTAGTAGTGTGTGTGGGAGACTGGCACGACCGCTGCCTGCGCTATACCTGTGCTGTGTATACATGTCATGGTGTAGTAGTGTGTGTGGGAGACTGGCACTGCTGCTGCCTGCGCTATACCTGTGCTGTGTATACATGTCATGGTGTAGTAGTGTGTGTGGGAGACTGGCACTGCTGCTGCCTGCGCTATACCTGTGCTGTGTATACATGTCATGGTGTAGTAGTGTGTGTGGGAGACTGGCACTGCTGCTGCCTGCGCTATACCTGTGCTGTGTATACATGTCATGGAGTAGTAGTGTGTGTGGGAGACTGGCACTGCTGCTGCCTGCGCTATATCTGTGCTGTGTATACATGTCATGGTGTAGTAGTGTGTGTGGGAGACTGGCACGGCCGCTGCCTGCGCTATACCTGTGCTGTGTATACATGTCATGGTGTAGTAGTGTGTATGTGTGTGGGGGGGACTCTGGCACTGCTGCTGCCCGTGCTCTACCTGTGCTGTGTATACATGTCATGGAGTAGTAGTGTGTGTGGGAGACTGGCACTGCTGCTGCCCGTGCTGTACCTGTGCTTTCTATACATGTCATGGTGTAGCAGTGTGTGAGGGGGAGAGAGGCGCTGCCCACGCTGTACTTGTGCTGTGGACACGTGTGTGTGAGGCTGCCACCCATGTGTTTGGGAGGCTGGCATGGTATTACCCGCTCCTCCCTTTACCCAGTCACTGCACCCTCCTTCCTTAACACCCCGCCCCTCAGATTTGATGTCCTTCGCTCCGTCGTGTTTTTCTTCATTAAGAGCCCCCTGAGGGTGGAGGAAGCTGGCCTGCAGGAACTCATCCCCACCACATGGTGGCCCAACCGCTTCAACAAGGAGGTGAGATCACGGGCCCTGGCAGTGAGGGGGCTCTGGGCCCCTCCCACCTCTTGCCATGGGCCCCTCCCACCTCTCGCCTGCGGGCCCCTCTCGCCTGCAGGCCCCTCTCGCCTCTCGCCTGCCTGGTTCAATGTCGGCTTGGGCGTGTTATCACTTATCTCCCTGTGCCTCAGGCACCAGAAATAGACGGCACACATTACCGCGCTCCTCCCTTATATGACGTATATCATGATATCTCCTAACCTAAAAGGAAAGGGGGGAAAACCTGGGGCTCCAAAAATATGGGATTCACTTCCAAACGAAAGAAAAACTGGTGTACAATTTACCCGGCATACTTTCTGTGTGAATTTATTGCAATAATGCAGCAACCCTTTAGCAAGCATATAATCGGATGAAATATATGTGTGAGTGGTCTTCTGGAGGTGTTAGCATTGGACTACGGCCCCACCCTTAAATATACTAGTGACATTTTTATACCCCCTGAAGGAGTTAAGTAAATGAAGTGCGTGCTTTTGTGATTTAGTGCAATTAAAAGCCGGCCTATGCCAGTATCAGAGTTCCCTTATTATAAAGGTAACTGTGGGTGCACAAATACCCTAATGTGGAATATTAATACTTACACATCTCTTCTCTCTGTCGGCCGTAGACACTCACAGGCTCTTCAGTGGCGGGTGATGTGTAGACTGACAGTGAGGTGTAACCTACCCCTGTGCTGCATACTCCATGAGGGTGTTTAATGATGGCGTTACTGATACATTGCTCATACAGTAGGGGCAGGTTATCGGCTCTCCTGGTTTCTGCTTTACAGAGCCGTCCCTTGGAGGTGTGTGGCTCCTCCCTCTAGGACAGAGCCGCTCCCAATTCTCCAGTTAGCATACAGGTGTAATACACCACTCACCTGTACACATCACCCGCCACTGCAGAGCCTGTGAGTGTCTACGGCCGACAGAGAGAAGAGATGTGTAAGTATTAATATTCCACATTAGGGTATTTGTGCACCCACAGTTACCTTTATAATAAGGGAACTCTGATACTGGCTTAGGCCGGCTTTTAATTGCACTAAATCACACAAGCGTATGCTTAGTTTATTTAACCCCTTCAGGGGGTATAAAAATGTCACTAGTATATTTTAGCCCAATCGGTAGGGGCGCAGGATCTGTTCTTTGTTTCCCAAAAATAGATTGTAAGTTCTATGGGGCGGGGACTTGTTGTGCTGTAAAAGGTCTATAGACAGCGCTGGCCGTGTCCGCATACAAGAAATAACTATTATTAGAATAAGGTTTTCTGAAGCGGGTGTAATTTGCCACAAACCTCACACAGTCCCCCCCCCCCCCCCTCCAACTGTCTCTTAAGTTCTCCCCACTTATCACTTAGATTGTAAGCTCTTCGGGGCAGGGACTCCTTTCCCTAATGCCTGAAGCGATTATTCCCATTACGTGTTATATTATTATGTCACGTGTGTTACTGCTGTGACGCGCTGTGTACATGGATGGGGCGATACAAATAAAGATGTACATATATACAGTTGTGGGTTACCTAGGAGGGGGGTGTTGGATTATTTAAAGCATCTTCTCCCCCCTCCCCCAGGGGAAAGAGATAAAGGAGACCGCGGAGGAGAGTGGGGAGGAACGCCTGCGCAGGAGGGCGTATGATAGAGGCTGCATGAGGTTGAAGAAGCGTATTGAAGGTGAGTGACACAGACGCGGCTGTATGTATACGATCTAATACACACAACTGTATGTACTCTCACTGTGACCTGGGACACGCGGCTGTATGTACTCTCTCACTGTGACCTGGGACACGCGGCTGTATGTACTCTCTCTCACTGTGACCTGGGACACGCGGCTGTATGTACTCTCTCTCACTGTGACCTGGGACACGCGGCTGTATGTACTCTCTCTCACTGTGACCTGGGACACGCAACTGTATGTACTCTCTCACTGTGACCTGGGACACGCAACTGTATGTACTCTCTCACTGTGACCTGGGACACGCGGCTGTATGTACTCTCTCACTGTGACCTGGGACACGCAACTGTATGTACTCTCTCACTGTGACCTGGGACACGCGGCTGTATGTACTCTCTCTCACTGTGACCTGGGACACGCGGCTGTATGTGCTCTCTCACTGTGACCTGGGACACGCGGCTGTATGTGCTCTCTCTCACTGTGACCTGGGACACGCGGCTGTATGTACTCTCTCTCACTGTGACCTGGGACACGCGGCTGTATGTACTCTCTCTCACTGTGACCTGGGACACGCGGCTGTATGTACTCTCTCTCACTGTGACCTGGGACACGCGGCTGTATGTGCTCTCTCACTGTGACCTGGGACACGCGGCTGTATGTACTCTCTCTCACTGTGACCTGGGACACGCGGCTGTATGTGCTCTCTCACTGTGACCTGGGACACGCGGCTGTATGTACTCTCTCACTGTGACCTGGGACACGCGGCTGTATGTACTCTCTCTCACTGTGACCTGGGACACGCGGCTGTATGTACTCTCTCTCACTGTGACCTGGGACACGCGGCTGTATGTACTCTCTCTCTCACTGTGACCTGGGACACGCGGCTGTATGTACTCTCTCTCACTGTGACCTGGGACACGCGGCTGTATGTGCTCTCTCTCACTGTGACCTGGGACACGCGGCTGTATGTACTCTCTCTCACTGTGACCTGGGACACGCGGCTGTATGTACTCTCTCTCTCTCACTGTGACCTGGGACACGCGGCTGTATGTACTCTCTCTCACTGTGACCTGGGACACGCGGCTGTATGTACTCTCTCTCACTGTGACCTGGGACACGCGGCTGTATGTACTCTCTCTCACTGTGACCTGGGACACGCGGCTGTATGTGCTCTCTCTCACTGTGACCTGGGACACGCGGCTGTATGTACTCTCTCTCACTGTGACCTGGGACACGCGGCTGTATGTACTCTCTCTCACTGTGACCTGGGACATGCGGCTGTATGTACTCTCTCTCACTGTGACCTGGGACACGCGGCTGTATGTACTCTCTCTCACTGTGACACGCGGCTGTATGTACTCTCTCTCACTGTGACACGCGGCTGTATGTACTCTCTCTCACTGTGACCTGGGACACGCGGCTGTATGTACTCTCTCTCACTGTGACCTGGGACACGCGGCTGTATGTACTCTCACTGACCTGGGACACGCGGCAGTATGTACTCTCTCTCACTGTGACCTGGGACACGCAACTGTATGTACTCTCTCTCACTGTGACCTGGGACACGCGGCTGTATGTACTCTCTCACTGTGACCTGGGACACGCGGCAGTATGTACTCTCTCTCACTGTGACCTGGGACACGCGGCTGTATGTTCTCTCTCTCACTGTGACCTGGGACACGCGGCAGTATGTACTCTCTCTCACTGTGACCTGGGACACGCGGCTGTATGTGCTCTCTCTCACTGTGACCTGGGACACGCGGCTGTATGTGCTCTCTCTCACTGTGACCTGGGACACGCGGCTGTATGTGCTCTCTCTCACTGTGACCTGGGACACGCGGCTGTATGTGCTCTCTCTCACTGTGACCTGGGACACGCGGCTGTATGTGCTCTCTCTCACTGTGACCTGGGACACGCGGCTGTATGTACTCTCTCTCACTGTGACCTGGGACACGCGGCTGTATGTGCTCTCTCTCACTGTGACCTGGGACACGCGGCTGTATGTACTCTCTCTCACTGTGACCTGGGACACGCGGCTGTATGTACTCTCTCTCACTGTGACCTGGGACACGCGGCTGTATGTACTCTCTCTCACTGTGACCTGGGACACGCGGCTTTATGTACTCTCTCTCACTGTGACCTGGGACACGCGGCTGTATGTACTCTCTCTCTCACTGTGACCTGGGACACGCGGCTGTATGTACTCTCTCTCTCACTGTGACCTGGGACACGCAACTGTATGTGTTCTCTCTCACTGTGACCTGGGACACGCAACTGTATGTACTCTCTCTCGCTGTGACCTGGGACACGCAACTGTATGTACTCTCTCTCACTGTGACCTGGGACACGGGGCTGTATGTACTCTCTCTCACTGTGACCTGGGACACGCGGCTGTATGTACTTTCTCTCACTGTGACCTGGGACACGCGGCTGTATGTACTCTCTCTCACTGTGACCTGGGACACGCGGCTGTATGTACTCTCTCTCACTGTGACCTGGGACACGCGGCTGTATGTGCTCTCTCTCACTGTGACCTGGGACACGCGGCTGTATGTGCTCTCTCTCACTGTGACCTGGGACACGCGGCTGTATGTACTCTCTCTCACTGTGACCTGGGACACGCGGCTGTATGTACTCTCTCTCACTGTGACCTGGGACACGCGGCTGTATGTGCTCTCTCTCACTGTGACCTGGGACACGCGGCTGTATGTGCTCTCTCTCACTGTGACCTGGGACACGCGGCTGTATGTGCTCTCTCTCACTGTGACCTGGGACACGCGGCTGTATGTACTCTCTCTCACTGTGACCTGGGACACGCGGCTGTATGTACTCTCTCTCACTGTGACCTGGGACACGCGGCTGTATGTACTCTCTCTCACTGTGACCTGGGACACGCGGCTGTATGTACTCTCTCTCACTGTGACACGCGGCTGTATGTACTCTCTCTCACTGTGACACGCGGCTGTATGTACTCTCTCTCACTGTGACCTGGGACACGCGGCTGTATGTACTTTCTCTCACTGTGACCTGGGACACGCGGCTGTATGTACTCTCACTGTGACCTGGGACACGCGGCAGTATGTACTCTCTCTCACTGTGACCTGGGACACGCAACTGTATGTACTCTCTCACTGTGACCTGGGACACGCGGCAGTATGTACTCTCTCTCACTGTGACCTGGGACACGCGGCTGTATGTTCTCTCTCTCACTGTGACCTGGGACACGCGGCTGTATGTACTCTCTCTCACTGTAACCTGGGACACGCGGCAGTATGTACTCTCTCTCACTGTGACCTGGGACACGCGGCTGTATGTGCTCTCTCTCACTGTGACCTGGGACACGCGGCTGTATGTGCTCTCTCTCACTGTGACCTGGGACACGCGGCTGTATGTGCTCTCTCTCACTGTGACCTGGGACACGCGGCTGTATGTGCTCTCTCTCACTGTGACCTGGGACACGCGGCTGTATGTGCTCTCTCTCACTGTGACCTGGGACACGCGGCTGTATGTACTCTCTCTCACTGTGACCTGGGACACGCGGCTGTATGTACTCTCTCTCACTGTGACCTGGGACACGCGGCTGTATGTACTCTCTCTCTCACTGTGACCTGGGACACGCAACTGTATGTGTTCTCTCTCACTGTGACCTGGGACACGCAACTGTATGTACTCTCTCTCGCTGTGACCTGGGACACGCAACTGTATGTACTCTCTCTCACTGTGACCTGGGACACGGGGCTGTATGTACTCTCTCTCACTGTGACCTGGGACACGCGGCTGTATGTACTTTCTCTCACTGTGACCTGGGACACGCGGCTGTATGTACTCTCTCTCACTGTGACCTGGGACACGCGGCTGTATGTACTCTCTCTCACTGTGACCTGGGACACGCGGCTGTATGTACTCTCTCTCACTGTGACCTGGGACACGCGGCTGTATGTACTCTCTCTCATGGTGACCTGGGACACGCGGCTGTATGTGCTCTCTCTCACTGTGACCTGGGACACGCGGCTGTATGTGCTCTCTCTCACTGTGACCTGGGACACGCGGCTGTATGTGCTCTCTCTCACTGTGACCTGGGACACGCGGCTGTATGTGCTCTCTCTCACTGTGACCTGGGACACGCGGCTGTATGTACTCTCTCTCACTGTGACCTGGGACACGCGGCTGTATGTACTCTCTCTCACTGTGACCTGGGACACGCGGCTGTATGTACTCTCTCTCACTGTGACCTGGGACACGCGGCTGTATGTACTCTCTCTCACTGTGACCTGGGACACGCAACTGTATGTACTCTCTCTCACTGTGACCTGGGACACGCGGCTGTATGTGCTCTCTCTCACTGTGACCTGGGACACGCGGCTGTATGTACTCTCTCTCACTGTGACCTGGGACATGCGGCTGTATGTACTCTCTCTCACTGTGACCTGGGACACGCAGCTGTATGTACTCTCTCTCACTGTGACCGTTCATACCGTGTGCGTGTCTGCACCAATAAACCCCAAGTAAAGGGTTAGACGTGTTTTATGCGTGTTGCGCTGACGCCAACCTTTCCTTCCCTTAGTGGTGGAGGAGCTGCAGGTCCAGATCCTGAGGCTGCTGCTGAACAACAAGGATAAGGGAGGGGTAAGAAATGACAGAGCAGGGAGGCCCGGGATAGGGCGCCGGGATAGGGCGCCGGGAGGCCCGGGATGGGGCGCCGGGAGGCCCGGGATGGGGCGCCGGGAGGCCCGGGATGGGGCGCCGGGAGGCCCGGGATGGGGCGCCGGGAGGCCCGGGATGGGGCGCCGGGAGGCCCGGGATAGAGAGCCGGGAGGCCCGGGCTAGGGCGTGCACAGACAGCCCAGGTATCACAGACGCACACTGTATGTGGGTGGCATAGGGAGCCCGGTATCCCATACAAATGGCTCCTCTCTAGCGCATGGCAGTATCTATACCTGTCTGTCAGACCCTCATTCAGTGCACTGAGAGGGGGCTGATTCCTAGTTACCAGCGGGATACCGTGCCCTAAAGTTGACTCAAGTGCACTTATTAAGGGTTAATAATCTCTTACCATATTCACATATTCATACTGAGTATTTCCAGCACTGAGCCTCTTCCAAACTGTCCCAGAATCCTTTGTGATTCCAGTCTCTGTGGGGGAAGTAGAAAGTGACGCTCTGTGCCTACACATTGTCCCCTCTTCCCCCATCCCTCACCCCCGTCTCTCCCCTCCCTCACCCCCGTCTCTCCCCTCCCTCAACCCCTTCTCTCCCCTCCCTCACCCCCGTCTCTCACCCCCCTGACCCTCTCTCCCTCTTGCTGGCAGGGCGAAGCTTCTCGCTACATCTTCCTCAACAAGTTCAGGAAGTTCCTGCAGGAAAACGCCAGCAACAGAGGGGTGAGTGCGCGCGGCCCCCCACACACGGGGACTCTCCTTTCTCTCACAAGTTTCACAGCGTCCTCTGGGAGAGCGGGAAAATGCATTGCTGGGCCCGGATGGCAGCCGAGAGGTTAATCTCAGTCCAGGTTCACGCCCCGCCCCCCTTCCCCCACGTGGGTCTGAATTCAGGCACAAGCCGGGGGGGGGTCGTTCACCTACTCAGTGCTGGAGGAATGCATTGCAGGGGGACAAAGATGTCTTTAGGCTGTGTGGCCTGGCATGGAGGGAGTAGAGTGCCCCCAGTCCCCTGTGTTACTGTCCCTCTTGTGTACCCGCTCCCTCAGAACCCCACGGTCCTGTGTCCTCCGGAGTATATGGTCTGCTTCCTGCACCGCCTGATCACTGCCGTGAGAGCCTGCTGGGACGAGTACAAGTACCGAAACGCGTCGGCTCGCTGCAGCGATGGTAAGAAGCATCACCCCACACGGAGACCTTCCTGACCTGGCTCACTGCAGGGATCTGTCATTATTAGGCTGCGTCCATCCAGCCTTCGCCCGTGCGGTGGCGTGCGCGTGCAGCGGGTGCGTTTTCAGGATATGGTAGACGCGCCGTGGGGGTGTGTGTGCCTAGGGACATGTCTGTGACGTCACGGAGCTGGTTCGCCATCATTGGGCGAACCGCTCACGTGACCTGCCCGTCGCGCCGAGAAATCAGTTTCAACCGATTCCTCGCGCATCGCGCGCCCCCTCCTGCTGTCGCGATCAATGCTCTCAGGCAATGTGATCGCGCGGCGCGGTCTTCGGCAGCATGGACGAACCCTTACTGGTGTTCTCTCACTCGCCTTCCATTGCCCTTTGGTGATTCTCTCGCGCCCGCCTCCCCCTGCGTCGGCTCTATGCTTCTAGTTCTAGTTGTTGAGCACTTGAATGTACATGACAGTATTAGTGTCTCTGTAATTTGCTGAGCTGGTCTGTAACAGTATTACCTCTCTCTACTCCGCTACAATAACGTTGTAGGGGTTAACATCCCCCAGCCTTTTCTCTGCGCTGTATAGTACCTAATTTAAATGGCATTTACTGTGCGGCCGCGTTAAATGTGAACGCTTTTCTGAAAGAGACAAGTCCTGCACACTCAGCCGGCTCACTCATCTTGTCTTCTACCCCCCCCCTCCTCCTCCTCCCCAGAAGCGTATGTGCCCCCCCAGCTCTTTTACAATGGGAAGGTGGATTTTTTTGACCTGCAGAGACTTGGGGGCCTCCTGTCTCACCTGAGGAAGACCCTGAAAGGTGAGGATCTTGTGGAGGAGTGATCCCGGATATTCAGGGGGGGGTCTCTTATTAGGAGAGGGGACTGGAGAGGGGGTCTTATTAGGAGGGGGGCAGGGATCCTTTGGAGCTGTGGGCGCCCCTCACTCTCGCCTCTGTCTGCTCCCTCCCTGGCAGATGACTTGGCCTCGAAGGCCAACATCATTATCGACCCATCGGAGCTGCAGGCGGTCACCATGGATGACCTGGAGGAGGAGGACGAGTCAGTCAGTACGACAGCGCAGGTGGGTGGGGGGGCATTGGGGGCCCGGAGGTGTGCGATGAGCAGGGCAGTATTCCCCACTTCTCCCCGTCCCACAAACGGTGTCTCTCTCTGATCTCGTGGCTTCTCTGCCCACCGCAGAGGTCCAGCGCTGCTCTGGCCATCGGGGGCGCCCTGGCCCGGCCTAGCTGGCTCAGCTCCCCCACCCTGGGGCGAGCCAACCGCTTCCTGAGCACGGCGGCCGTCAGCCTGATGAACCCGCGCCGGTCACTGGAGAAGGTGAAGGTGCGCAGCCTGAGCGTGGAGCAGCGCACGGAGGACGATAGTAAGCGAGGAGGGGTGGGGGGCTGTGATATGAAGCAGGGCACCTCCCACGTGCTGCAGGGTTGGTGACCACCTACCCCCTGCAGCGCACCATGCTCCTCCCCCCCCACGGCAGCCATGATCTCTGTTGTTGCAGTTGAAGGTAGCCACGGTAACGAGGGGCTGTTGCTGGGCAGGCCGGCGGAGGAGGCGGAGCTTCCGATCACGGAAAACTCCCTGCTGGAGATCCTGGACGGGGCGGTGATGATGTACAATCTGAGCGTCCACCAGCAGCTGGGGAAGGTGAGGAGCGGCCATCTTTAAAACGTAGCGCTCTGGGCAGCTTTCAGGCCAGAGGGTCTATATGCCGGCACGTTACCAGATATATGTACCAGATATATGTACCAGATATATGTACTAGATATATGTACCAGATATATGTACCAGATATATGTACCAGATATATGTACCAGATATATGTACCAGATATATGTACCAGATATATGTACCAGATATATGTACCAGATAACTGGGCGGGAGGAGGAGACTCTCACTGCGCCCACTTCTCTTTCAGATGGTCGGGGTGTCGGACGATGTGAATGAATACGCCCTGGCACTGAAAGACACAGAGGAAAAGATTAAGCTATGCCCCAAGAGGGTGAGGAGGAGGCAGGGAGCCTGGCACCTGTAGGGAAGAACGGGGCAGGGAGCCTGGCACCTGTAGGGAAGGACGGGGCAGGGAGCCTGGCACCTGTAGGGAAGGACGGGGCAGGGAGCCTGGCACATGTAGGGAAGGACAGGGCAGGAGGCAGGGAGCCTGGCACCTGTAGGGAAGGACGGGGCAGGGAGCCTGGCACCTGTAGGGAAGGACGGGGCAGAGAGCCTGGCACCTGTAGGGAAGGACGGGGCAGGAGGCAGGGAGCCTGGCACCTGTAGGGAAGAACGGGGCAGGGAGCCTGGCACCTGTAGGGAAGGACGGGGCAGGGAGCCTGGCACATGTAGGGAAGGACGGGGCAGGAGGGAGGGAGCCTGGCACCTGTAGGGAAGGACGGGGCAGGGAGCCTGGCACCTGTAGGGAAGGACGGGGCAGGAGGCAGGGAGCCTGGCACATGTAGGGAAGGACGGGGCAGGGAGCCTGGCACCTGTAGGGAAGGACGGGGCAGGGAGCCTGGCACCTGTAGGGAAGGACGGGGCAGGAGGCAGGGAGCCTGGCACCTGTAGGGAAGGACGGGGCAGGAGGCAGGGAGCCTGGCACCTGTAGGGAAGAACGGGGCAGGGAGCCTGGCACCTGTAGGGAAGGACGGGGCAGGGAGCCTGGCACCTGTAGGGAAGGACGGCGCAGGAGGCAGGGAGCCTGGCACATGTAGGGAAGGACGGGGCAGGAGGCAGGGAGCCTGGCACCTGTAGGGAAGGACGGGGCAGGAGGCAGGGAGCCTGGCACCTGTAGGGAAGGACGGGGCAGGGAGCCTGGCACATGTAGGGAAGGACGGGGCAGGGAGCCTGGCACATGTAGGGAAGGACGGGGCAGGAGGCAGGGAGCCTGGCACTTGTAGGGAAGGACGGGGCAGGGAGCCTGGCACATGTAGGGAAGGACGGGGCAGGAGGCAGGGAGCCTGGCACATGTAGGGAAGGATGGGGCTCGGAGCCTGGCACATGTAGGGAAGGACGGGGCAGGGTGCCTGGCACATGTAGGGAAGGACGGGGCAGGGAGCCTGGCACCTGTAGGGAAGGACGGGGCAGGGGGCAGGGAGCCTGGCACATGTAGGGAAGGACGGGGCAGGGAGCCTGGCACATGTAGGGAAGGACTGGGCAGGGAGCCTGGCACATGTAGGGAAGGACGGGGCAGGGAGCCTGGCACATGTAGGGAAGGACGGGGCAGGAGGCAGGGGAGCCTGGCACTTGTATGGAAGGATGGGCAGGGAGCCTGGCACATGTAGGGAAGAACGGTGCAGGGAGCCTGGCACCTGTAGGGAAGGACGGGGCAGGGAGCCTGGCACATGTAGGGAAGGACGGGGCAGGGAGCCTGGCACATGTAGGGAAGGACGGGGCAGGAGGCAGGGAGCCTGGCACTTGTATGGAAGGATGGGCAGGGAGCCTGGCACATGTAGGGAAGAACGGGGCAGGGAGCCTGGCACCTGTAGGGAAGGGCAGGGAGCCTGGCACATGTAGGGAAGGACGGGGCAGGGAGCCTGGCACATGTAGGGAAGGACGGGGCAGGGAGCCTGGCACATGTAGGGAAGGACGGGGCAGGGGGCAGGGAGCCTGGCACATGTAGGGAAGGACGGGGCACGGAGCCTGGCACATGTAGGGAAGGTCGGGGCAGGAGGCAGGGAGCTTGGCACATGTAGGGAAGGACGGGGCAGGAGGCAGGGAGCCTGGCACCTGTAGGGAAGGACGGGGCAGGAGGCAGGGAGCCTGGCACCTGTAGGGAAGGACGGGGCAGGGAGCCTGGCACATGTAGGGAAGGACGGGGCAGGGAGCCTGGCACATGTAGGGAAGGACGGGGCAGGAGGCAGGGAGCCTGGCACTTGTAGGGAAGGACGGGGCAGGGAGCCTGGCACATGTAGGGAAGGACGGGGCAGGAGGCAGGGAGCCTGGCACATGTAGGGAAGGATGGGGCTCGGAGCCTGGCACATGTAGGGAAGGACGGGGCAGGGTGCCTGGCACATGTAGGGAAGGACGGGGCAGGGAGCCTGGCACCTGTAGGGAAGGACGGGGCAGGGGGCAGGGAGCCTGGCACATGTAGGGAAGGACGGGGCAGGGAGCCTGGCACATGTAGGGAAGGACGGGGCAGGGAGCCTGGCACATGTAGGGAAGGACGGGGCAGGGAGCCTGGCACATGTAGGGAAGGACGGGGCAGGAGGCAGGGGAGCCTGGCACTTGTATGGAAGGATGGGCAGGGAGCCTGGCACATGTAGGGAAGAACGGGGCAGGGAGCCTGGCACCTGTAGGGAAGGACGGGGCAGGGAGCCTGGCACATGTAGGGAAGGACGGGGCAGGGAGCCTGGCACATGTAGGGAAGGACGGGGCAGGAGGCAGGGAGCCTGGCACTTGTATGGAAGGATGGGCAGGGAGCCTGGCACATGTAGGGAAGAACGGGGCAGGGAGCCTGGCACCTGTAGGGAAGGGCAGGGAGCCTGGCACATGTAGGGAAGGACGGGGCAGGGAGCCTGGCACATGTAGGGAAGGACGGGGCAGGGAGCCTGGCACATGTAGGGAAGGACGGGGCAGGGGGCAGGGAGCCTGGCACATGTAGGGAAGGACGGGGCACGGAGCCTGGCACATGTAGGGAAGGTCGGGGCAGGAGGCAGGGAGCCTGGCACCTGTAGGGAAGGACGGGGCAGGGAGCCTGGCACATGTAGGGAAGGACGGGGCAGGAGGCAGGGAGCCTGGCACCTGTAGGGAAGGACGGGGCAGGAGGCAGGGAGCCTGGCACCTGTAGGGAAGGACGGGGCAGGGAGCCTGGCACTTGTAGGGAAGGACGGGGCAGGGAGCCTGGCACATGTAGGGAAGAACGGGGCAGGGAGCCTGGCACATGTAGGGAAGGACGGGGCTCGGAGCCTGGCACCTGTAGGGAAGAACGGGGCAGGGAGCCTGGCACATGTAGGGAAGGACGGGGCAGGGAGCCTGGCACATGTAGGGAAGGACGGGGCAGGGAGCCTGGCACCTGTAGGGAAGAACGGGGCACAGAGCCTGGCACATGTAGGGAAGGACGGGGCAAGGGGCATGGAGCCTGGCACCTGTAGGGAAGGACGGGGCATGGAGCCTGGCACCTGTAGGCAAGGACAGGGCAGGGGATGCGGAGCCTGGCACCTGTAGGGAAGGGTGGGACAGAGGGCACAGGGCCTGGCACCTGTAGGGAAGGAAGGGGGCATGGAGCCTGGCACCTGTAGGGAAGGAAGGGGGCATGGAGCCTGGCACCTGTAGGGAAGGACGGGGCATGGAGCCTGGCACCTGTAGGTAAGGACGGGGCAGGGAGCCTGGCACATGTAGGGAAGGACGGGGCAGGGAGCCTGGCACATGTAGGGAAGGACGGGGCAGGGGGCAGGGAGCCTGGCACATGTAGGGAAGGACGGGGCACGGAGCCTGGCACATGTAGGGAAGGTCGGGGCAGGAGGCAGGGAGGCTGGCACCTGTAGGGAAGGACGGGGCATGGAGCCTGGCACCTGTAGGGAAGGAAGGGGGCATGGAGCCTGGCACCTGTAGGGAAGAACGGGGCACGGAGCCTGGCACCTGTAGGGAAGAACGGGGCATGTGGCACGGAGCCTGGCACCTGTAGGGATGAACGGGGCACGGAGCCTGGCACCTGCAGGGAAGAACGGGGCAGGGGGCACTCTTCCCACACCCTCCCCCCTCTTCCCTCCTTTCTCTCTTCTCTCGGCCTGTCTCTTCTCTCCGTGTGTGTCTGTCGGCCTCTCACGGTCTCTCTCCCCCCTCAGAGGGCAGACATCCTGGACGAGTTGATAAAGAGTCAGCGTGTTTTCTCTGAGAAACTCAATCACCTGAGCCGCCGCCTGGCCTGGATCAACGTCACCATCTACTCCAAAGTAAGAGAGACCTCCACCTGTCCTGTTTGTCATCGCCCCGTATTGGGAGGAACAGACTGGTTGGGTTACCTTATCGCCCTGTAGTGGGTTGGGCAAACTGATTGGGTCGCTGTAACCCCAGTGGGAGGAGAGACTAGTCGGGTCACCATATCGCCCTGCAGTGGAATGGTCTGACTGGTTGCGTTACTGCCACCCCATTGTGGGATGGAAAAACTAGTTGGGTCACCATGTTGCCCCATACCGGGAGGGGAACAGCCTGGTTGGGTCAATGTCACCCCGTAGTAGGAGGATCACAGTGTCGCCCGGCAGTGGGAGGGTAAGGCTGGTCGGATCACAGTGTCGCCCGGCAGTGGGAGGGTAAGGCTGGTCGGATCTGTGTCGCCCGGCAGTGGGAGGGTAAGGATGGTCGGATCTGTGTCGCCCGGCAGTGGGAGGGTAAGGCTGGTCGGATCACAGTGTCGCCCGGCAGTGGGAGGGTAAGGCTGGTCGGGTCACAGTGTCGCCCGGCAGTGGGAGGGTAAGGCTGGTCGGGTCACAGTGTCGCCCGGCAGAGGTAGGGTAAGGCTGGTCGGATCACAGTGTCGCCCGGCAGTGGGAGGGTAAGGCTGGTCGGGTCACAGTGTCGCCCGGCAGTGGGAGGGTAAGGCTGGTCGGGTCACAGTGTCGCCCGGCAGTGGGAGGGTAAGGCTGGTCGGGTCACAGTGTCGCCCGTGTCTCCCCGACAGGAGAAGATGCAGGACATATACTGGCTCCTGCAGGTAACCCTGCGCACCATTGAGCATGCGGATCGCACCGGGCCCCTTTTCGCGTTCATGCCGGAATTCTACCTGAGCGTCGCCATGAACAGCTACAACTCGCTGAAGAATTACTTCAGTCCGGTCAGCGGCCTGGAGGAGCTCCCGGGTACGGAGGGCGATAACGCCCGTGTATAACACCCGCCGACCTGTGTCTCACCCCCTGTTCCAGCCTCAGACACTTCTATCATACAGATCGGAGGGTCCACTTTATACAGAGAGACCACGTTCCAATGATCTTTGTGTTTATACAATTATTTATATACTATCTTAAAATAATCATTCTTAATACATATATCATTTATATCTTTTTTTTTTTTTTTTTTTTTTAATAATAACTTTTTCGGGGGGGATAAAACCTAATTGTACATATATTACAAAAACGCTGTATATTCTATCCAACACAATGAATGACGACGTTTTCCCTGTGCGGTACGGCAGCAGTGACGGTAAGAGAGTGTTTTGATAACCTAACCCCTGCAGTGCCCTGTTACATGGCACCCTGTTCCTTCTCTCCCTGGCAGGGTACGAGGAGACGCTCATACGCCTGGCTGCCATCCTCGCCAAACACTTTGCCGATCCGCGGATCGTGGGCACCGGTGAGTAATTTAGCGCAGAGAGCGCGCGCGATGTGCTGCATAATCCCAGGTGTATGCTGGGACGGAGGAATCTCTGACCCGGGAAGCTTACAGTCTAATCTCACTGCTACCCACGTCCTTTCTGATCTTGGGCAGAGGGGTTTAAATAAAGCTGCTCGCTGCCACTTGCCCTAATTTAATTTGGGGGGAATAACGCACCAGATCTGGTTGTGGGCCGCACTTGACGCTCTCTCCCCTTGTTCTCCCCAGACATTAAGGACTCTCTGATGCAGGCACTCGCCAGTTACGTGTGTTACCCGCACTCTCTGCGGGCGGTGGAGAGAATCCCAGAAGACCAGTGAGTCCAACCTTCCTCCGTGTAACACGCATCCTCCGTGTGATGCCTGACACTTAGCACCTCGCGTGTGCCGTACGCTGTGTAACACACACGCTCCATGTGATGTTTGACACTCAGCACCTTGCGTGTCACACACACGTCCTCCGTGTGATGCCTGACACTTAGCACCTCGCGTGTGCCGTACGCTGTGTAACACACACGCTCCGTGTGATGTATGACACTCGGCACCTTGCGTGTCACACGCACGTCCTCCGTGTGATGCCTGACACTTAGCACCTCGTGTGTGCCGTACGCTGTGTAACACAAACGCTCCATGTGATGTTTGACACTCGGCACCTTGCGTGTCACACGCACATCCTCCGTGTGATGCCTAACGTGTAGGAGCCGCAGGTTTGATTGGACGGCACACAAGCGCAGGGCTGCAGAATGTGGTCAATAGTACAACGTTCCTTAACCCTTTCTGACCCAAGCTGGGGATAAATAACCCTGGGACAGGTGTCACACTGTCCCTGTTACTCGGCCGTGACCGGTGTCCTCCTCCCGCAGGCAGGTTAGTATGATGAAGAATCTGCTGGCCCCCTACGAGCAGAGACCCTGGGCTCAGACCAACTGGATCCTTGTGAGGCTCTGGAGGGTGAGCAGCGTTCTCTCTCTCTCACTCTCTCCATTCTCTCTCTCCATTCTTTCTCTTTCTCTCTTTTCTCTCTCTCCATTCTCTCTTTTCTCTCTCTTTTCTCTCTCTCCATTCTCTCTTTTCTCTCTCTCTTTTCTCTCTCTCGTTCATTCTCTCTCTCGTTCTCTCGTTCATTCTCTCTCTCTCGTTCATTCTCTCTCTCTTGTTCATTCTCTCGTTCATTCTCTCGTTCATTCGCTCTCTCGTTCATTCTCTCTCTCTCGTTCATTCTCTCTCGTTCATTCTCTCTCGTTCATTCTCTCTCGTTCATTCTCTCTCTCTCGTTCATTCTCTTCATTCTCTCTCTCTTCATTCTCTCTCTCTATTCAAATCAATTCAAATAAACTTTATTGGCATGACGAAAGAACATTTCAGTGTTCTTTCTCTCTTCCCTCCTCTCTATTCTCTCTCTCTCTCTTTCTATTCTGTTGTCTTTCGGCTCTCTATTCTCTCTATCCTCGCTAGTCTCTCTGTCTCTCGTGTCTTGTGTCTCTATTCTCCTTTCCACCCTCCTTTCCTTCTCCTGCCTCTCTCCCTCTCGTATCACCCTCCTACCTCTCTCCCCAGGGATGTGGGTTCGGTTACAGATACACAAGGCTCCCACACCTACTGAAAACCAAACCTGAGGATGTTAACCTGCCCAGCCTACAGAGTGAGGAGGGGGGTAATTATTGGGGGCAGGGGAGAAATTATTGGGGGAGGGTGCAATAAAAGAACGTTGTACTGTAACTGTATTCTCCAGGTAGAAGAAGCCTTAGTTGTTTGGAAGTAGTTATACTTGGTACTGCTTTAAGCTGCAGCGGGTTTATGGGAAGCCTGTGTGGGGAATGTTGGTTTCGCGGCTGCGGTTAAGAGCGCTGGTTTTGCCGTGGCAGAGCCCTGCCCCTCCACCCTGCTGCAGAGTCACATGGCGGAGCTGCTCCGGGGAGACCCGGAACTGGCTTCCAGCTTCCTCAACAGCGTCCTGAACCAGCTCAACTGGGCCTTCTCCGAGTTCATCGGCATGATTCAGGAGGTGAGGGGGAGAGGGAGCAAGGGGAGACATGGGGAGGAGTAAAGGATCTGGGGAGAGGGAGCAAGGGGAGACATGGGGAGGAGTAAAGGATCTGGGGAGAGGGAAATCAGGAGGCGATGAGGCGCTACAGAGCAAGGGATGAGTTGGGTGAGGTGGGAGGGGTCCCTGGGGATAGTTAGTAGGGGGAGGTGGGAGGGGTATCTGGGGATAGTAGGGGGAGGTGTGTGGGGTCCCTGGGGATAGTTAGTAGGGGGAGGTGTGTGGGGTCCCTGGGGATAGTTAGTAGGGGGAGGTGTGTGGGGTCCCTGGGGATAGTTAGTAGGGGGAGGTGTGTGGGGTCCCTGGGGATAGTTAGTAGGGGGAGGTGTGTGGGGTCCCTGGGGATAGTTAGTAGGGGAGGTGTGTGGGGTCCCTGGGGATAGTTAGTAGGGGGAGGTGTGTGGGGTCTCTGGGGATAGTTAGTAGGGGGAGGTGTGTGGTGTCCCTGGGGATAGTTAGTAGGGGGAGGTGTGTGGGGTCCCTGGGGATAGTTAGTAGGGGAGGTGTGTGGGGTCTCTGGGGATAGTTAGTAGGGGGAGGTGTGTGGGGTCTCTGGGGATAGTTAGTAGGGGGAGGTGTGTGGGGTCTCTGGGGATAGTTAGTAGGGGGAGGTGTGTGGGGTCTCTGGGGATAGTTAGTAGGGGGAGGTGTGTGGGGTCCCTGGGGATAGTTAGTAGGGGGAGGTGTGTGGGGTCCCTGGGGATAGTTAGTAGGGGGAGGTGTGTGGTGTCCCTGGGGATAGTTAGTAGGGGAGGTGTGTGGGGTCCCTGGGGATAGTTAGTAGGGGAGGTGTGTGGGGTCCCTGGGGATAGTTAGTGGGAGGTGGGAGGGGTCCCTGGGGATAGTTAGTAGGGGGAGGTGTGTGGGGTCCCTGGGGATAGTTAGTAGGGGGAGGTGTGTGGGGTCTCTGGGGATAGTTAGTAGGGGGAGGTGTGTGGGGTCTCTGGGGATAGTTAGTAGGGGGAGGTGTGTGGGATCCCTGGGGATAGTTAGTGGGGGGAGGTGTGTGGGGTCCCTGGGGATAGTTAGTAGGGGGAGGTGTGTGGGGTCCCTGGGGATAGTTAGTAGGGGGAGGTGTGTGGGGTCCCTGGGGATAGTTAGTAGGGGGAGGTGTGTGGGGTCCCTGGGGATAGTTAGTAGGGGGAGGTGTGTGGTGTCCCTGGGGATAGTTAGTAGGGGGAGGTGTGTGGTGTCCCTGGGGATAGTTAGTAGGGGGAGGTGTGTGGGGTCTCTGGGGATAGTTAGTGGGGGAGGTGTGTGGGGTCTCTGGGGATAGTTAGTAGGGGGAGGTGTGTGGGGTCCCTGGGGATAGTTAGTAGGGGGAGGTGTGTGGGGTCCCTGGGGATAGTTAGTAGTGGGAGGTGTGTGGGGGTCCCTGGGGATAGTTAGTGGGAGGTGTGTGGGGTCCCTGGGGATAGTTAGTAGGGGGAGGTGTGTGGGGTCCCTGGGGATAGTTAGTAGGGGGAGGTGTGTGGGGTCTCTGGGGATAGTTAGTAGGGGGAGGTGTGTGGGGTCCCTGGGGATAGTTAGTAGGGGGAGGTGTGTGGGGTCTCTGGGGATAGTTAGTAGGGGAGGTGTGTGGGGTCCGTGGGGATAGTTAGTAGGGGGAGGTGTGTGGGGTCTCTGGGGATAGTTAGTAGGGGGAGGTGTGTGGGGTCCCTGGGGATAGTTAGTAGGGGGAGGTGTGTGGGGTCCCTGGGGATAGTTAGTGGGAGGTGTGTGGGGTCCCTGGGGATAGTTAGTAGGGGGAGGTGTGTGGGGTCCCTGGGGATAGTTAGTAGGGGGAGGTGTGTGGGGTCTCTGGGGATAGTTAGTAGGGGAGGTGTGTGGGGTCCCTGGGGATAGTTAGTAGGGGGAGATGTGTGGGGTCCCTGGGGATAGTTAGTAGGGGGAGGTGTGTGGGGTCCCTGGGGATAGTTAGTAGGGGGAGGTGTGTGGGGTCCCTGGGGATAGTTAGTAGGGGGAGGTGTGTGGGGTCCCTGGGGATAGTTAGTAGGGGGAGGTGTGTGGGGTCCCTGGGGATAGTTAGTAGGGGGAGGTGTGTGGGGTCTCTGGGGATAGTTAGTAGGGGGAGGTGTGTGGGGTCCCTGGGGATAGTTAGTAGGGGGAGGTGTGTGGGGTCCCTGGGGATAGTTAGTAGGGGGAGGTGTGTGGGGTCCCTGGAGATAGTTAGTGGGAGGTGTGTGGGGTCCCTGGGGATAGTTAGTAGGGGGAGGTGTGTGGGGTCTCTGGGGATAGTTAGTAGGGGGAGGTGTGTGGGGTCCCTGGGGATAGTTAGTAGGGGGAGGTGTGTGGGGTCCCTGGGGATAGTTAGTAGGGGGAGGTGTGTGGGGTCTCTGGGGATAGTTAGTAGGGGGAGGTGTGTGGGGTCCCTGGGGATAGTTAGTGGGGGAGGTGTGTGGGGTCCCTGGGGATAGTTAGTAGGGGGAGGTGTGTGGGATCCCTGGGGATAGTTAGTAGGGGGAGGTGTGTGGGGTCCCTGGGGATAGTTAGTAGGGGGAGGTGTGTGGTGTCCCTGGGGATAGTTAGTAGGGGGAGGTGTGTGGTGTCCCTGGGGATAGTTAGTAGGGGGAGGTGTGTGGGGTCTCTGGGGATAGTTAGTGGGGGAGGTGTGTGGGGTCTCTGGGGATAGTTAGTAGGGGGAGGTGTGTGGGGTCCCTGGGGATAGTTAGTAGGGGGAGGTGTGTGGGGTCCCTGGGGATAGTTAGTAGTGGGAGGTGTGTGGGGGTCCCTGGGGATAGTTAGTGGGAGGTGTGTGGGGTCCCTGGGGATAGTTAGTAGGGGGAGGTGTGTGGGGTCCCTGGGGATAGTTAGTAGGGGGAGGTGTGTGGGGTCTCTGGGGATAGTTAGTAGGGGGAGGTGTGTGGGGTCCCTGGGGATAGTTAGTAGGGGGAGGTGTGTGGGGTCTCTGGGGATAGTTAGTAGGGGAGGTGTGTGGGGTCCGTGGGGATAGTTAGTAGGGGGAGGTGTGTGGGGTCTCTGGGGATAGTTAGTAGGGGGAGGTGTGTGGGGTCCCTGGGGATAGTTAGTAGGGGGAGGTGTGTGGGGTCCCTGGGGATAGTTAGTGGGAGGTGTGTGGGGTCCCTGGGGATAGTTAGTAGGGGGAGGTGTGTGGGGTCCCTGGGGATAGTTAGTAGGGGGAGGTGTGTGGGGTCTCTGGGGATAGTTAGTAGGGGAGGTGTGTGGGGTCCCTGGGGATAGTTAGTAGGGGGAGGTGTGTGGGGTCTCTGGGGATAGTTAATAGGGGAGGTGTGTGGGGTCCCTGGGGATAGTTAGTAGGGGGAGGTGTGTGGGGTCTCTGGGGATAGTTAGTAGGGGGAGGTGTGTGGGATCCCTGGGGATAGTTAGTGGGGGAGGTGTGTGGGGTCCCTGGGGATAGTTAGTAGGGGGAGATGTGTGGGGTCCCTGGGGATAGTTAGTAGGGGGAGGTGTGTGGGGTCCCTGGGGATAGTTAGTAGGGGGAGGTGTGTGGGGTCCCTGGGGATAGTTAGTAGGGGGAGGTGTGTGGGATCCCTGGGGATAGTTAGTAGGGGGAGGTGTGTGGGGTCTCTGGGGATAGTTAGTAGGGGGAGGTGTGTGGGGTCCCTGGGGATAGTTAGTAGGGGGAGGTGTGTGGGGTCTCTGGGGATAGTTAGTAGGGGGAGGTGTGTGGGGTCTCTGGGGATAGTTAGTAGGGGGAGGTGTGTGGGGTCCCTGGGGATAGTTAGTAGGGGGAGGTGTGTGGGGTCTCTGGGGATAGTTAGTGGGAGGTGTGTGCGGTCCCTGGGGATAGTTAGTGGGGGAGGTGTGTGGGGTCCCTGGGGATAGTTAGTAGGGGGAGGTGTGTGGGGTCCCTGGGGATAGTTAGTAGGGGGAGGTGTGTGGGGTCCCTGGGGATAGTTAGTAGGGGGAGGTGTGTGGGGTCCCTGGGGATAGTTAGTAGGGGGAGGTGTGTGGGGTCCCTGGGGATAGTTAGTAGGGGGAGGTGTGTGGGGTCCCTGGGGATAGTTAGTGGGGGAGGTGTGTGGGGTCTCTGGGGATAGTTAGTAGGGGGAGGTGTGTGGGGTCCCTGGGGATAGTTAGTAGGGGGAGGTGTGTGGGGTCCCTGGGGATAGTTAGTAGGGGGAGGTGTGTGGGGTCCCTGGGGATAGTTAGTAGGGGGAGGTGTGTGGGGTCCCTGGGGATAGTTAGTAGGGGGAGGTGTGTGGGGTCCCTGGGGATAGTTAGTAGGGGGAGGTGTGTGGGATCCCTGGGGATAGTTAGTAGGGGGAGGTGGGAGGGGTCCCTGGGGATAGTTAGTAGGGGGAGGTGTGTGGGGTCCCTGGGGATAGTTAGTAGGGGAGGTGTGTGGGGTCCCTGGGGATAGTTAGTAGGGGGAGGTGTGTGGGGTCCCTGGGGATAGTTAGTAGGGGGAGGTGGGAGGGGTCCCTGGGGATAGTTAGTAGGGGGAGGTGTGTGGGGTCTCTGGGGATAGTTAGTAGGGGGAGGTGTGTGGGATCCCTGGGGATAGTTAGTAGGGGGAGGTGGGAGGGGTCCCTGGGGATAGTTAGTAGGGGGAGGTGTGTGGGGTCCCTGGGGATAGTTAGTAGGGGAGGTGTGTGGGGTCCCTGGGGATAGTTAGTAGGGGGAGGTGTGTGGGGTCCCTGGGGATAGTTAGTAGGGGGAGGTGTGTGGGGTCCCTGGGGATAGTTAGTAGGGGAGGTGTGTGGGGTCCCTGGGGATAGTTAGTAGGGGGAGGTGTGTGGGATCCCTGGGGATAGTTAGTAGGGGGAGGTGTGTGGGGTCTCTGGGGATAGTTAGTAGGGGGAGGTGTGTGGGGTCCCTGGGGATAGTTAGTAGGGGAGGTGTGTGGGATCCCTGGGGATAGTTAGTGGGGGAGGTGTGTGGGATCCCTGGGGATAGTTAGTAGGGGGAGGTGTGTGGGGTCCCTGGGGATAGTTAGTGGGGGAGGTGTGTGGGATCCCTGGGGATAGTTAGTAGGGGGAGGTGTGTGGGGTCCCTGGGGATAGTTAGTAGGGGGAGGTGTGTGGGGTCCCTGGGGATAGTTAGTAGGGGAGGTGTGTGGGGTCCCTGGGGATAGTTAGTAGGGGGAGGTGTGTGGGGTCCCTGGGGATAGTTAGTAGGGGGAGGTGTGTGGGGTCCCTGGGGATAGTTAGTAGGGGGAGGTGTGTGGGGTCCCTGGGGATAGTTAGTAGGGGGAGGTGTGTGGGGTCCCTGGGGATAGTTAGTAGGGGGATGTGTGTGGGGTCCCTGGGGATAGTTAGTAGGGGGAGGTGTGTGGGGTCCCTGGGGATAGTTAGTAGGGGGAGGTGTGTGGGATCCCTGGGGATAGTTAGTAGGGGGAGGTGTGTGGGGTCCCTGGGGATAGTTAGTAGGGGGAGGTGTGTGGGGTCCCTGGGGATAGTTAGTAGGGGAGGTGTGTGGGATCCCTGGGGATAGTTAGTGGGGGAGGTGTGTGGGATCCCTGGGGATAGTTAGTAGGGGGAGGTGTGTGGGGTCCCTGGGGATAGTTAGTGGGGGAGGTGTGTGGGATCCCTGGGGATAGTTAGTAGGGGGAGGTGTGTGGGGTCCCTGGGGATAGTTAGTAGGGGGAGGTGTGTGGGGTCCCTGGGGATAGTTAGTAGGGGAGGTGTGTGGGGTCCCTGGGGATAGTTAGTAGGGGGAGGTGTGTGGGGTCCCTGGGGATAGTTAGTAGGGGGAGGTGTGTGGGGTCCCTGGGGATAGTTAGTAGGGGGAGGTGTGTGGGGTCCCTGGGGATAGTTAGTAGGGGGAGGTGTGTGGGGTCCCTGGGGATAGTTAGTAGGGGGAGGTGTGTGGGATCCCTGGGGATAGTTAGTAGGGGAGGTGTGTGGGGTCTCTGGGGATAGTTAGTAGGGGAGGTGTGTGGGATCCCTGGGGATAGTTAGTAGGGGGAGGTGTGTGGGGTCCCTGGGGATAGTTAGTAGGGGAGGTGTGTGGGATCCCTGGGGATAGTTAGTAGGGGGAGGTGTGTGGGGTCTCTGGGGATAGTTAGTAGGGGAGGTGTGTGGGATCCCTGGGGATAGTTAGTAGGGGGAGGTGTGTGGGATCTCTGGGGATAGTTAGTAGGGGGAGGTGTGTGGGGTCTCTGGGGATAGTTAGTAGGGGAGGTGTGTGGGATCCCTGGGGATAGTTAGTAGGGGGAGGTGTGTGGGGTCCCTGGGGATAGTTAGTAGGGGGATGTGTGTGGGGTCCCTGGGGATAGTTAGTAGGGGGAGGTGTGTGGGGTCCCTGGGGATAGTTAGTAGGGGGAGGTGTGTGGGGTCTCTGGGGATAGTTAGTAGGGGGAGGTGTGTGGGGTCCCTGGGGATAGTTAGTAGGGGAGGTGTGTGGGGTCCCTGGGGATAGTTAGTAGGGGGAGGTGTGTGGGGTCTCTGGGGATAGTTAGTAGGGGGAGGTGTGTGGGGTCCCTGGGGATAGTTAGTAGGGGAGGTGTGTGGGGTCCCTGGGGATAGTTAGTAGGGGGAGGTGTGTGGGGTCTCTGGGGATAGTTAGTAGGGGGAGGTGTGTGGGGTCCCTGGGGATAGTTAGTAGGGGGAGGTGTGTGGGGTCCCTGGGGATAGTTAGTAGGGGAGGTGTGTGGGGTCCCTGGGGATAGTTAGTAGGGGGAGGTGTGTGGGGTCCCTGGGGATAGTTAGTAGGGGGAGGTGTGTGGGGTCCCTGGGGATAGTTAGTAGGGGGAGGTGTGTGGGGTCCCTGGGGATAGTTAGTAGGGGGAGGTGTGTGGGATCCCTGGGGATAGTTAGTAGGGGGAGGTGTGTGGGATCCCTGGGGATAGTTAGTGGGAGGTGTGTGGGGTCCCTGGGGATAGTTAGTAGGGGGAGGTGTGTGGTGTCCCTGGGGATAGTTAGTAGGGGGAGGTGTGTGGGGTCCCTGGGGATAGTTAGTAGGGAGGTGTGTGGGGTCCCTGGGGATAGTTAGTAGCGGGAGGTGTGTGGGGTCCCTGGGGATAGTTAGTGGGAGGTGTGTGGGGTCCCTGGGGATAGTTAGTAGGGGGAGGTGTGTGGGGTCCCTGGGGATAGTTAGTAGGGGGAGGTGTGTGGGGTCTCTGGGGATAGTTAGTAGGGGGAGGTGTGTGGGGTCCCTGGGGATAGTTAGTAGGGGGAGGTGTGTGGGGTCCCTGGGGATAGTTAGTAGGGGGAGGTGTGTGGGGTCCCTGGGGATAGTTAGTGGGAGGTGTGTGGGGTCCCTGGGGATAGTTAGTAGGGGGAGGTGTGTGGGGTCCCTGGGGATAGTTAGTAGGGGGAGGTGTGTGGGTCCCTGGGGATAGTTAGTAGGGGGAGGTGTGTGGGATCCCTGGGGATAGTTAGTAGGGGGAGATGTGTGGGGTCCCTGGGGATAGTTAGTAGGGGGAGGTGTGTGGGGTCTCTGGGGATAGTTAGTAGGGGGAGGTGTGTGGGGTCCCTGGGGATAGTTAGTAGGGGGAGGTGTGTGGGGTCCCTGGGGATAGTTAGTAGGGGGAGGTGTGTGGGGTCTCTGGGGATAGTTAGTAGGGGGAGGTGTGTGGGGTCCCTGGGGATAGTTAGTAGGGGGAGGTGTGTGGGGTCCCTGGGGATAGTTAGTAGGGGGAGGTGTGTGGGGTCCCTGGGGATAGTTAGTAGGGGGAGGTGTGTGGGGTCTCTGGGGATAGTTAGTAGGGGGAGGTGTGTGGGGTCCCTGGGGATAGTTAGTAGGGGGAGGTGTGTGGGGTCTCTGGGGATAGTTAGTAGGGGGAGGTGTGTGGGGTCCCTGGGGATAGTTAGTAGGGGGAGGTGTGTGGGGTCTCTGGGGATAGTTAGTAGGGGAGGTGTGTGGGGTCCCTGGGGATAGTTAGTAGGGGGAGGTGTGTGGGGTCCCTGGGGATAGTTAGTAGGGGGAGGTGTGTGGGGTCCCTGGGGATAGTTAGTAGGGGGAGGTGTGTGGGGTCTCTGGGGATAGTTAGTAGGGGGAGGTGTGTGGGGTCCCTGGGGATAGTTAGTAGGGGGAGGTGTGTGGGGTCTCTGGGGATAGTTAGTAGGGGGAGGTGTGTGGGGTCCCTGGGGATAGTTAGTAGGGGGAGGTGTGTGGGGTCTCTGGGGATAGTTAGTGGGGGAGGTGTGTGGGGTCCCTGGGGATAGTTAGTGGGGGAGGTGGGTGGGGTCCCTGGGGATAGTTAGTGGGGGAGGTGTGTGGGATCCCTGGGGATAGTTAGTAGGGGGAGGTGTGTGGGGTCCCTGGGGATAGTTAGTAGGGGAGGTGTGTGGGGTCCCTGGGGATAGTTAGTAGGGGGAGGTGTGTGGGGTCCCTGGGGATAGTTAGTAGGGGGAGGTGTGTGGGGTCCCTGGGGATAGTTAGTAGCGGGAGGTGTGTGGGATCCCTGGGGATAGTTAGTAGGGGGAGGTGTGTGGGGTCCCTGGGGATAGTTAGTGGGGGAGGTGTGTGTGGTCCCTGGGGATAGTTAGTAGGGGGAGGTGTGTGGGGTCCCTGGGGATAGTTAGTGGGGGAGGTGTGTGGGGTCCCTGGGGATAGTTAGTGGGGGAGGTGTGTGTGGTCCCTGGGGATAGTTAGTAGGGGAGGTGTGTGTGGTCCCTGGGGATAGTTAGTAGGGGGAGGTGTGTGTGGTCCCTGGGGATAGTTAGTAGCGGGAGGTGTGTGGGATCCCTGGGGATAGTTAGTAGGGGGAGGTGTGTGGGATCCCTGGGGATAGTTAGTGGGGGAAGTGTGTGGGGTCCCTGGGGATAGTTAGTAGGGGGAGGTGTGTGGGGTCCCTGGGGATAGTTAGTAGGGGGAGGTGTGTGGGGTCCCTGGGGATAGTTAGTAGGGGGAGGTGTGTGGGGTCCCTTGGGATAGTTAGTAGGGGGAGGTGTGTGGGGTCCCTGGGGATAGTTAGTAGGGGGAGGTGTGTGGGGTCCCTGGGGATAGTTAGTAGGGGGAGGTGTGTGGGGTCCCTGGGGATAGTTAGTAGGGGGAGGTGTGTGGGATCCCTGGGGATAGTTAGTGGGGGAGGTGTGTGGGATCCCTGGGGATAGTTAGTAGGGGGAGGTGTGTGGGGTCCCTGGGGATAGTTAGTAGGGGGAGGTGTGTGGGGTCCCTGGGGATAGTTAGTAGGGGGAGGTGTGTGGGGTCCCTGGGGATAGTTAGTAGGGGGAGGTGTGTGGGGTCCCTGGGGATAGTTAGTAGGGGGAGGTGTGTGGGGTACCTGGGGATAGTTAGTAGGGGGAGGTGTGTGGGATCCCTGGGGATAGTTAGTAGGGGGAGGTGTGTGGGATCTCTGGGGATAGTTAGTGGGAGGTGTGTGGGGTCCCTGGGGATAGTTAGTGGGGGAGGTGTGTGGGGTCCCTGGGGATAGTTAGTGGGGGAGGTGTGTGGGGTCCCTGGGGATAGTTAGTAGGGGAGGTGTGTGGGGTCCCTGGGGATAGTTAGTAGGGGGAGGTGTGTGGGATCCCTGGGGATAGTTAGTGGGGGAGGTGTGTGGGATCCCTGGGGATAGTTAGTAGGGGGAGGTGTGTGGGGTCTCTGGGGATAGTTAGTAGGGGGAGGTGTGTGGGGTCTCTGGGGATAGTTAGTAGGGGGAGGTGTGTGGGGTCCCTGGGGATAGTTAGTAGGGGGAGGTGTGTGGGGTCCCTGGGGATAGTTAGTGGGGGAGGTGTGTGGGATCCCTGGGGATAGTTAGTAGGGGAGGTGTGTGGGGTCCCTGGGGATAGTTAGTAGGGGGAGGTGTGTGGGGTCCCTGGGGATAGTTAGTAGGGGGAGGTGTGTGGGGTCCCTGGGGATAGTTAGTAGGGGGAGGTGTGTGGGATCCCTGGGGATAGTTAGTAGGGGGAGGTGTGTGGGGTCCCTGGGGATAGTTAGTAGGGGGAGGTGTGTGGGGTCCCTGGGGATAGTTAGTGGGGGAGGTGTGTGGGATCCCTGGGGATAGTTAGTAGGGGAGGTGTGTGGGGTCCCTGGGGATAGTTAGTAGGGGGAGGTGTGTGGGGTCCCTGGGGATAGTTAGTAGGGGGAGGTGTGTGGGGTCCCTGGGGATAGTTAGTAGGGGGAGGTGTGTGGGGTCCCTGGGGATAGTTAGTAGGGGGAGGTGGGAGGGGTCCCTGGGGATAGTTAGTGGGAGGTGTGTGGGGTCCCTGGGGATAGTTAGTAGGGGGAGGTGTGTGGGGTCCCTGGGGATAGTTAGTAGGGGGAGGTGTGTGGGGTCCCTGGGGATAGTTAGTAGGGGGAGGTGTGTGGGGTCTCTGGGGATAGTTAGTAGGGGGAGGTGTGTGGGGTCCCTGGGGATAGTTAGTAGGGGGAGGTGTGTGGGGTCCCTGGGGATAGTTAGTAGGGGGAGGTGTGTGGGATCCCTGGGGATAGTTAGTAGGGGGAGGTGTGTGGGGTCCCTGGGGATAGTTAGTAGGGGGAGGTGTGTGGGGTCCCTGGGGATAGTTAGTAGGGGGAGGTGTGTGGGGTCCCTGGGGATAGTTAGTAGGGGGAGGTGTGTGGGGTCTCTGGGGATAGTTAGTAGGGGGAGGTGTGTGGGGTCTCTGGGGATAGTTAGTAGGGGAGGTGTGTGGGGTCCCTGGGGATAGTTAGTAGGGGGAGGTGTGTGGGGTCTCTGGGGATAGTTAATAGGGGAGGTGTGTGGGGTCCCTGGGGATAGTTAGTAGGGGGAGGTGTGTGGGGTCCCTGGGGATAGTTAGTAGGGGGAGGTGTGTGGGGTCCCTGGGGATAGTTAGTAGGGGGAGGTGTGTGGGGTCTCTGGGGATAGTTAGTAGGGGGAGGTGTGTGGGGTCTCTGGGGATAGTTAGTAGGGGGAGGTGTGTGGGGTCTCTGGGGATAGTTAGTAGGGGGAGGTGTGTGGGGATCCCTGGGGATAGTTAGTAGGGGGAGGTGGGAGGGGTCCCTGGGGATAGTTAGTAGGGGGAGGTGTGTGGGGTCCCTGGGGATAGTTAGTAGCGGGAGGTGTGTGGGGTCCCTGGGGATAGTTAGTAGGGGGAGGTGTGTGGGGTCCCTGGGGATAGTTAGTAGGGGGAGGTGTGTGGGGTCCCTGGGGATAGTTAGTAGGGGAGGTGTGTGGGGTCCCTGGGGATAGTTAGTAGGGGGAGGTGTGTGGGATCCCTGGGGATAGTTAGTAGGGGGAGGTGTGTGGGATCCCTGGGGATAGTTAGTAGGGGGAGGTGTGTGGGGTCCCTGGGGATAGTTAGTAGGGGGAGGTGTGTGGGGTCCCTGGGGATAGTTAGTAGGGGGAGGTGTGTGGGGTCCCTGGGGATAGTTAGTAGGGGGAGGTGTGTGGGGTCCCTGGGGATAGTTAGTAGGGGAGGTGTGTGGGGTCCCTGGGGATAGTTAGTAGGGGGAGGTGTGTGGGGTCCCTGGGGATAGTTAGTAGGGGGAGGTGGGTGGGGTCCCTGGGGATAGTTAGTAGGGGAGGTGTGTGGGATCCCTGGGGATAGTTAGTAGGGGAGGTTGGTGGGGTCCCTGCGGATAGTAGGGGGAGGTGTGTGGGGTCTCTGGGGATAGTTAGTAGGGGAGGTGTGTGGGATCCCTGGGGATAGTTAGTAGGGGAGGTGGGTGGGGTCCCTGCGGATAGTAGGGGGAGGTGTGTGGGGTCCCTGGGGATAGTTAGTAGGGGAGGTGTGTGGGGTCCCTGGGGATAGTTAGTAGGGGAGGTGTGTGGGGTCCCTGGGGATAGTTAGTAGGGGGAGGTGTGTGGGGTCTCTGGGGATAGTTAGTAGGGGGAGGTGTGTGGGGTCCCTGGGGATAGTTAGTAGGGGGAGGTGTGTGGGGTCCCTGGGGATAGTTAGTAGGGGAGGTGTGTGGGGTCCCTGGGGATAGTTAGTAGGGGGAGGTGTGTGGGGTGCCTGGGGATAGTTAGTAGGGGGAGGTGTGTGGGGTCCCTGGGGATAGTTAGTAGGGGGAGGTGTGTGGGGTCCCTGGGGATAGTTAGTAGGGGGAGGTGTGTGGGGTCCCTGTGGATAGTTAGTAGGGGGATGTGTGTGGGGTCCCTGGGGATAGTTAGTAGGGGGAGGTGTGTGGGGTCCCTGGGGATAGTTAGTAGGGGGATGTGTGTGGGGTCCCTGGGGATAGTTAGTAGGGGGAGATGTGTGGGGTCTCTGGGGATAGTTAGTAGGGGGAGGTGTGTGGGGTCCCTGGGGATAGTTAGTAGGGGGAGGTGTGTGGGGTCCCTGGGGATAGTTAGTAGGGGGAGATGTGTGGGGTCTCTGGGGATAGTTAGTAGGGGGAGGTGTGTGGGGTCCCTGGGGATAGTTAGTAGGGGAGGTGTGTGGGGTCCCTGGGGATAGTTAGTAGGGGGAGGTGTGTGGGATCCCTGGGGATAGTTAGTAGGGGGAGGTGTGTGGGGTCTCTGGGGATAGTTAGTAGGGGGAGGTGTGTGGGGTCTCTGGGGATAGTTAGTAGGGGGAGGTGTGTGGGGTCCCTGGGGATTGTTAGTAGGGGGAGGTGTGTGGGGTCCCTGGGGATAGTTAGTAGGGGAGGTGTGTGGGGTCCCTGGGGATAGTTAGTAGGGGGAGGTGTGTGGGGTCCCTGGGGATAGTTAGTAGGGGGAGGTGTGTGGGGTCTCTGGGGATAGTTAGTAGGGGGAGGTGTGTGGGGTCCCTGGGGATAGTTAGTAGGGGGAGGTGTGTGGGGTCCCTGGGGATAGTTAGTAGGGGGAGGTGTGTGGGGTCCCTGGGGATAGTTAGTAGGGGGAGGTGTGTGGGGTCCCTGGGGATAGTTAGTGGGAGGTGTGTGGGGTCCCTGGGGATAGTTAGTAGGGGGAGGTGTGTGGGGTCCCTGGGGATAGTTAGTAGGGGGATGTGTGTGGGGTCCCTGGGGATAGTAGGGGAGGTGTGTGGGGTCTCTGGGGATAGTTAGTAGGGGGAGGTGTGTGGGGTCTCTGGGGATAGTTAGTAGGGGGAGGTATGTGGGGTCCCTGGGGATAGTTAGTAGGGGGAGGTGTGTGGGGTCCCTGGGGATAGTTAGTAGGGGGAGGTGTGTGGGGTCCCTGGGGATAGTTAGTAGGGGGAGGTGTGTGGGATCCCTGGGGATAGTTAGTAGGGGGAGGTGTGTGGGGTCCCTGGGGATAGTTAGTAGGGGGAGGTGTGTGGGGTATCTGGGGATAGTAGGGGGAGGTGTGTGGGGTCCCTGGGGATAGTTAGTAGCGGGAGGTGTGTGGGGTCTCTGGGGATAGTTAGTAGGGGGAGGTGTGTGGGGTCCCTGGGGATAGTTAGTAGGGGGAGGTGTGTGGGGTCCCTGGGGATAGTTAGTAGGGGGAGGTGTGTGGGGTCTCTGGGGATAGTTAGTAGCGGGAGGTGTGTGGGGTCTCTGGGGATAGTTAGTAGGGGGAGGTGTGTGGGGTCCGTGGGGATAGTTAGTAGGGGAGGTGTGTGGGGTTCCTGGGGATAGTTAGTAGGGGGAGGTGTGTGGGGTCCCTGGGGATAGTTAGTAGGGGGAGGTGTGTGGGGTCCCTGGGGATAGTTAGTAGGGGGAGGTGTGTGGGATCCCTGGGGATAGTTAGTAGGGGGAGGTGTGTGGGGTCTCTGGGGATAGTTAGTAGGGGGAGGTATGTGGGGTCCCTGGGGATAGTTAGTAGGGGGAGGTGTGTGGGGTCCCTGGGGATAGTTAGTAGGGGGAGGTGTGTGGGATCCCTGGGGATAGTTAGTAGGGGGAGGTGTGTGGGGTCCCTGGGGATAGTTAGTAGGGGGAGGTGTGTGGGGTCCCTGGGGATAGTTAGTAGGGGAGGTGTGTGGGATCCCTGGGGATAGTTAGTAGGGGGAGGTGTGTGGGGTCCGTGGGGATAGTTAGTAGGGGAGGTGTGTGGGGTTCCTGGGGATAGTTAGTAGGGGGAGGTGTGTGGGGTCCCTGGGGATAGTTAGTAGGGGGAGGTGTGTGGGGTCCCTGGGGATAGTTAGTAGGGGGAGGTGTGTGGGATCCCTGGGGATAGTTAGTAGGGGGAGGTGTGTGGGGTCTCTGGGGATAGTTAGTAGGGGGAGGTGTGTGGGGTCCCTGGGGATAGTTAGTAGGGGAGGTGTGTGGGGTCCCTGGGGATAGTTAGTAGGGGGAGGTGTGTGGGGTCCCTGGGGATAGTTAGTAGGGGGAGGTGTGTGGGGTCCCTGGGGATAGTTAGTAGGGGGAGGTGTGTGGGGTCCCTGGGGATAGTTAGTAGGGGGAGGTGTGTGGGGTCCCTGGGGATAGTTAGTAGGGGGAGGTGTGTGGGGTCTCTGGGGATAGTTAGTAGGGGGAGGTGTGTGGGGTCCCTGGGGATAGTTAGTAGGGGAGGTGTGTGGGGTCCCTGGGGATAGTTAGTAGGGGGAGGTGTGTGGGGTCTCTGGGGATAGTTAGTAGGGGGAGGTGTGTGGGGTCCCTGGGGATAGTTAGTAGGGGGAGGTGTGTGGGGTCTCTGGGGATAGTTAGTAGGGGGAGGTGTGTGGGGTCCCTGGGGATAGTTAGTAGGGGGAGGTGTGTGGGGTCCCTGGGGATAGTTAGTAGCGGGAGGTGTGTGGGATCCCTGGGGATAGTTAGTAGCGGGAGGTGTGTGGCGTCTCTGGGGATAGTTAGTAGGGGGAGGTGTGTGGGGTCCCTGGGGATAGTTAGTGGGGGAGGTGTGTGGGGTCTCTGGGGATAGTTAGTAGGGGGAGGTGTGTGGGGTCCCTGGGGATAGTTAGTAGGGGGAGGTGTGTGGGGTCTCTGGGGATAGTTAGTAGGGGGAGGTGTGTGGGGTCCCTGGGGATAGTTAGTAGGGGGAGGTGTGTGGGGTCCCTGGGGATAGTTAGTAGGGGGAGGTGTGTGGGGTCCCTGGGGATAGTTAGTAGGGGGAGGTGTGTGGGGTCTCTGGGGATAGTTAGTAGGGGAGGTGTGTGGGGTCTCTGGGGATAGTTAGTAGGGGGAGGTGTGTGGGGTCCCTGGGGATAGTTAGTAGGGGGAGGTGTGTGGGGTCCCTGGGGATAGTTAGTAGGGGGAGGTGTGTGGGGTCCCTGGGGATAGTTAGTAGGGGGAGGTGTGTGGGGTCCCTGGGGATAGTTAGTAGGGGGAGGTGTGTGGGGTCTCTGGGGATAGTTAGTAGGGGGAGGTGTGTGGGGTCCCTGGGGATAGTTAGTAGGGGGAGGTGTGTGGGGTCCCTGGGGATAGTTAGTGGGAGGTGTGTGGGGTCCCTGGGGATAGTTAGTAGGGGGAGGTGTGTGGGGTCCCTGGGGATAGTTAGTAGGGGGAGGTGTGTGGGGTCTCTGGGGATAGTTAGTAGGGGGAGGTGTGTGGGGTCTCTGGGGATAGTTAGTGGGAGGTGTGTGGGGTCCCTGGGGATAGTTAGTAGGGGGAGGTGTGTGGGGTCTCTGGGGATAGTTAGTAGCGGGAGGTGTGTGGGGTCTCTGGGGATAGTTAGTGGGGGAGGTGTGTGGGGTCCCTGGGGATAGTTAGTAGGGGGAGGTGTGTGGGGTCCCTGGGGATAGTTAGTAGGGGGAGGTGTGTGGGGTCTCTGGGGATAGTTAGTAGGGGAGATGTGTGGGGTCCCTGGGGATAGTTAGTAGGGGGAGGTGTGTGGGATCCCTGGGGATAGTTAGTAGGGGGAGGTGTGTGGGGTCCCTGGGGATAGTTAGTAGGGGGAGGTGTGTGGGGTCCCTGGGGATAGTTAGTGGGGGAGGTGTGTGGGGTCCCTGGGGATAGTTAGTAGGGGGAGGTGTGTGGGGTCCCTGGGGATAGTTAGTAGGGGGAGGTGTGTGGGGTCCCTGGGGATAGTTAGTGGGGGAGGTGTGTGGGGTCCCTGGGGATAGTTAGTAGGGGGAGGTGTGTGGGATCCCTGGGGATAGTTAGTAGGGGGAGGTGTGTGGGGTCCCTGGGGATAGTTAGTAGGGGGAGGTGTGTGGGGTATCTGGGGATAGTAGGGGGAGGTGTGTGGGGTCCCTGGGGATAGTTAGTAGCGGGAGGTGTGTGGGGTCCCTGGGGATAGTTAGTAGGGGGAGGTGTGTGGGGTCTCTGGGGATAGTTAGTAGGGGGAGGTGTGTGGGGTCCCTGGGGATAGTTAGTGGGAGGTGTGTGGGGTCCCTGGGGATAGTTAGTGGGAGGTGTGTGGGGTCTCTGGGGATAGTTAGTAGGGGAGGTGTGTGGGGTCCCTGGGGATAGTTAGTAGGGGGAGGTGTGTGGGGTCCCTGGGGATAGTTAGTAGGGGGAGGTGTGTGGGGTCCCTGGGGATAGTTAGTAGGGGGAGGTGTGTGGGATCCCTGGGGATAGTTAGTAGGGGGAGGTGTGTGGGGTCCCTGGGGATAGTTAGTAGGGGGAGGTGTGTGGGGTCCCTGGGGATAGTTAGTAGGGGGAGGTGTGTGGGGTCCCTGGGGATAGTTAGTAGCGGGAGGTGTGTGGGGTCCCTGGGGATAGTTAGTAGGGGGGAGGTGTGTGGGGTCCCTGGGGATAGTTAGTAGGGGGAGGTGTGTGGGGTCCCTGGGGATAGTTAGTAGGGGGAGGTGTGTGGGGTCCCTGGGGATAGTTAGTAGCGGGAGGTGTGTGGGGTCTCTGGGGATAGTTAGTGGGGGGAGGTGTGTGGGGTCCCTGGGGATAGTTAGTAGGGGAGGTGGGAGGGGTCCCTGGGGATAGTTAGTAGGGGAGGTGTGTGGGATCCCTGGGGATAGTTAGTAGGGGGAGGTGTGTGGGGTCCCTGGGGATAGTTAGTAGCGGGAGGTGTGTGGGGTCTCTGGGGATAGTTAGTAGGGGGAGGTGTGTGGGGTCTCTGGGGATAGTTAGTGGGGGGAGGTGTGTGGGGTCCCTGGGGATAGTTAGTAGGGGAGGTGTGTGGGGTCCCTGGGGATAGTTAGTAGGGGAGGTGTGTGGTGTCCCTGGGGATAGTTAGTAGGGGAGGTGTGTGGGGTCCCTGGGGATAGTTAGTAGGGGAGGTGTGTGGGGTCTCTGGGGATAGTTAGTAGGGGGAGGTGTGTGGGGTCCCTGGGGATAGTTAGTAGGGGAGGTGTGTGGGGTCCCTGGGGATAGTTAGTAGGGGAGGTGTGTGGGGTCCCTGGGGATAGTTAGTAGGGGGAGGTGTGTGGGGTCCCTGGGGATAGTTAGTAGGGGGAGGTGTGTGGGGTCCCTGGGGATAGTTAGTAGCGGGAGGTGTGTGGGGTCTCTGGGGATAGTTAGTGGGGGAGGTGTGTGGGGTCCCTGGGGATAGTTAGTAGGGGGAGGTGTGTGGGGTCCCTGGGGATAGTTAGTAGCGGGAGGTGTGTGGGGTCCCTGGGGATAGTTAGTAGGGGAGGTGTGTGGGGTCCCTTGGGATAGTTAGTAGGGGAGGTGTGTGGGGTCCCTGGGGATAGTTAGTAGGGGAGGTGGGAGGGGTCCCTGGGGATAGTTAGTAGGGGGAGGTGTGTGGGGTCCCTGGGGATAGTTAGTAGGGGAGGTGTGTGGGGTCCCTGGGGATAGTTAGTAGGGGGAGGTGTGTGGGGTCCCTGGGGATAGTTAGTAGGGGGAGGTGTGTGGGGTCCCTGGGGATAGTTAGTAGGGGAGGTGTGTGGGATCCCTGGGGATAGTTAGTAGGGGGAGGTGTGTGGGGTCCCTGGGGATAGTTAGTAGGGGGAGGTGTGTGGGGTCCCTGGGGATAGTTAGTAGGGGGAGGTGTGTGGGGTCCGTGGGGATAGTTAGTAGGGGGAGGTGTGTGGGGTCCCTGGGGATAGTTAGTAGGGGAGGTGTGTGGGGTCCCTGGGGATAGTTAGTAGGGGGAGGTGTGTGGGGTCCCTGGGGATAGTTAGTGGGGGAGGTGTGTGGGGTCCATGGGGATAGTTAGTAGGGGGAGGTGTGTGGGGTCTCTGGGGATAGTTAGTAGGGGGAGGTGTGTGGGGTCCCTGGGGATAGTTAGTGGGAGGTGTGTGGGGTCCCTGGGGATAGTTAGTAGGGGGAGGTGTGTGGGGTACCTGGGGATAGTTAGTAGGGGGAGGTGTGTGGGGTCCCTGGGGATAGTTAGTAGGGGAGGTGTGTGGGATCCCTGGGGATAGTTAGTAGGGGGAGGTGTGTGGGGTCCCTGGGGATAGTTAGTAGGGGGAGGTGTGTGGGGTCCCTGGGGATAGTTAGTAGGGGGAGGTGTGTGTGGTCCCTGGGGATAGTTAGTAGCGGGAGGTGTGTGGGATCCCTGGGGATAGTTAGTAGCGGGAGGTGTGTGGGGTCCGTGGGGATAGTTAGTGGGAGGTGTGTGGGGTCCCTGGGGATAGTTAGTAGGGGGAGGTGTGTGGGGTCTCTGGGGATAGTTAGTAGGGGGAGGTGTGTGGGGTCCCTGGGGATAGTTAGTAGGGGGAGGTGTGTGGGGTCCGTGGGGATAGTTAGTGGGAGGTGTGTGGGGTCCCTGGGGATAGTTAGTAGGGGGAGGTGTGTGGGGTCCGTGGGGATAGTTAGTAGGGGGAGGTGTGTGGGGTCTCTGGGGATAGTTAGTAGGGGAGGTGTGTGGGGTCTCTGGGGATAGTTAGTGGGGGGAGGTGTGTGGGGTCCCTGGGGATAGTTAGTAGGAGGAGGTGGGAGGGGTCCCTGGGGATAGTTAGTGGGAGGTGTGTGGGGTCCCTGGGGATAGTTAGTAGCGGGAGGTGTGTGGGGTCCCTGGGGATAGTTAGTGGGAGGTGTGTGGGGTCTCTGGGGATAGTTAGTGGGGGAGGTGTGTGGGGTCCCTGGGGATAGTTAGTAGGGGGAGGTGTGTGGGGTCTCTGGGGATAGTTAGTGGGGGAGGTGTGTGGGGTCCCTGGGGATAGTTAGTAGGGGGAGGTGTGTGGGGTCCCTGGGGATAGTTAGTAGGGGGAGGTGTGTGGGGTCCCTGGGGATAGTTAGTAGGGGGAGGTGTGTGGGGTCTCTGGGGATAGTTAGTAGGGGAGGTGTGTGGGGTCTCTGGGGATAGTTAGTAGGGGGAGGTGTGTGGGGTCCCTGGGGATAGTTAGTAGGGGGAGGTGTGTGGGGTCCCTGGGGATAGTTAGTAGGGGGAGGTGTGTGGGGTCCCTGGGGATAGTTAGTAGGGGGAGGTGTGTGGGGTCCCTGGGGATAGTTAGTAGGGGGAGGTGTGTGGGGTCTCTGGGGATAGTTAGTAGGGGGAGGTGTGTGGGGTCCCTGGGGATAGTTAGTAGGGGGAGGTGTGTGGGGTCCCTGGGGATAGTTAGTGGGAGGTGTGTGGGGTCCCTGGGGATAGTTAGTAGGGGGAGGTGTGTGGGGTCCCTGGGGATAGTTAGTAGGGGGAGGTGTGTGGGGTCTCTGGGGATAGTTAGTAGGGGGAGGTGTGTGGGGTCTCTGGGGATAGTTAGTGGGAGGTGTGTGGGGTCCCTGGGGATAGTTAGTAGGGGGAGGTGTGTGGGGTCCCTGGGGATAGTTAGTAGCGGGAGGTGTGTGGGGTCTCTGGGGATAGTTAGTGGGGGAGGTGTGTGGGGTCCCTGGGGATAGTTAGTAGGGGGAGGTGTGTGGGGTCCCTGGGGATAGTTAGTAGGGGGAGGTGTGTGGGGTCTCTGGGGATAGTTAGTAGGGGAGGTGTGTGGGGTCCCTGGGGATAGTTAGTAGGGGGAGGTGTGTGGGATCCCTGGGGATAGTTAGTAGGGGGAGGTGTGTGGGGTCCCTGGGGATAGTTAGTAGGGGGAGGTGTGTGGGGTCCCTGGGGATAGTTAGTGGGGGAGGTGTGTGGGGTCCCTGGGGATAGTTAGTAGGGGGAGGTGTGTGGGGTCCCTGGGGATAGTTAGTAGGGGGAGGTGTGTGGGGTCCCTGGGGATAGTTAGTGGGGGAGGTGTGTGGGGTCCCTGGGGATAGTTAGTAGGGGGAGGTGTGTGGGATCCCTGGGGATAGTTAGTAGGGGGAGGTGTGTGGGGTCCCTGGGGATAGTTAGTAGGGGGAGGTGTGTGGGGTATCTGGGGATAGTAGGGGGAGGTGTGTGGGGTCCCTGGGGATAGTTAGTAGCGGGAGGTGTGTGGGGTCCCTGGGGATAGTTAGTAGGGGGAGGTGTGTGGGGTCTCTGGGGATAGTTAGTAGGGGGAGGTGTGTGGGGTCCCTGGGGATAGTTAGTGGGAGGTGTGTGGGGTCCCTGGGGATAGTTAGTGGGAGGTGTGTGGGGTCTCTGGGGATAGTTAGTAGGGGAGGTGTGTGGGGTCCCTGGGGATAGTTAGTAGGGGGAGGTGTGTGGGGTCCCTGGGGATAGTTAGTAGGGGGAGGTGTGTGGGGTCCCTGGGGATAGTTAGTAGGGGGAGGTGTGTGGGATCCCTGGGGATAGTTAGTAGGGGGAGGTGTGTGGGTCCCTGGGGATAGTTAGTAGGGGGAGGTGTGTGGGGTCCCTGGGGATAGTTAGTAGGGGGAGGTGTGTGGGGTCCCTGGGGATAGTTAGTAGCGGGAGGTGTGTGGGGTCCCTGGGGATAGTTAGTAGGGGGGAGGTGTGTGGGGTCCCTGGGGATAGTTAGTAGGGGGAGGTGTGTGGGGTCCCTGGGGATAGTTAGTAGGGGGAGGTGTGTGGGGTCCCTGGGGATAGTTAGTAGCGGGAGGTGTGTGGGGTCTCTGGGGATAGTTAGTGGGGGGAGGTGTGTGGGGTCCCTGGGGATAGTTAGTAGGGGAGGTGGGAGGGGTCCCTGGGGATAGTTAGTAGGGGAGATGTGTGGGATCCCTGGGGATAGTTAGTAGGGGGAGGTGTGTGGGGTCCCTGGGGATAGTTAGTAGCGGGAGGTGTGTGGGGTCTCTGGGGATAGTTAGTAGGGGGAGGTGTGTGGGGTCTCTGGGGATAGTTAGTGGGGGGAGGTGTGTGGGGTCCCTGGGGATAGTTAGTAGGGGGAGGTGTGTGGGGTCCCTGGGGATAGTTAGTGGGAGGTGTGTGGGGTCTCTGGGGATAGTTAGTAGGGGGAGGTGTGTGGGGTCCCTGGGGATAGTTAGTAGCGGGAGGTGTGTGGGGTCTCTGGGGATAGTTAGTAGGGGGAGGTGTGTGGGGTCCCTGGGGATAGTTAGTAGGGGAGGTGTGTGGGGTCCCTGGGGATAGTTAGTAGGGGAGGTGTGTGGGGTCCCTGGGGATAGTTAGTAGGGGAGGTGTGTGGTGTCCCTGGGGATAGTTAGTAGGGGAGGTGTGTGGGGTCCCTGGGGATAGTTAGTAGGGGAGGTGTGTGGGGTCTCTGGGGATAGTTAGTAGGGGGAGGTGTGTGGGGTCCCTGGGGATAGTTAGTAGGGGGAGGTGTGTGGGGTCCCTGGGGATAGTTAGTAGGGGAGGTGTGTGGGGTCCCTGGGGATAGTTAGTAGGGGAGGTGTGTGGGGTCCCTGGGGATAGTTAGTAGGGGGAGGTGTGTGGGGTCCCTGGGGATAGTTAGTAGGGGGAGGTGTGTGGGGTCCCTGGGGATAGTTAGTAGCGGGAGGTGTGTGGGGTCTCTGGGGATAGTTAGTGGGGGGAGGTGTGTGGGGTCCCTGGGGATAGTTAGTAGGGGAGGTGTGTGGGGTCCCTGGGGATAGTTAGTAGGGGAGGTGGGAGGGGTCCCTGGGGATAGTTAGTAGGGGGAGGTGTGTGGGGTCCCTGGGGATAGTTAGTAGGGGGGGTGTGTGGGGTCCCTGGGGATAGTTAGTAGGGGGAGGTGTGTGGGGTCCCTGGGGATAGTTAGTAGGGGGAGGTGTGTGGGGTCCCTGGGGATAGTTAGTAGGGGAGGTGTGTGGGATCCCTGGGGATAGTTAGTAGGGGAGGTGTGTGGGGTCCCTGGGGATAGTTAGTAGGGGGAGGTGTGTGGGGTCCCTGGGGATAGTTAGTAGGGGGAGGTGTGTGGGGTCCGTGGGGATAGTTAGTAGGGGGAGGTGTGTGGGGTCCCTGGGGATAGTTAGTAGGGGAGGTGTGTGGGGTCCCTGGGGATAGTTAGTAGGGGGAGGTGTGTGGGGTCCCTGGGGATAGTTAGTGGGGGAGGTGTGTGGGGTCCGTGGGGATAGTTAGTAGGGGGAGGTGTGTGGGGTCTCTGGGGATAGTTAGTAGGGGGAGGTGTGTGGGGTCCCTGGGGATAGTTAGTGGGAGGTGTGTGGGGTCCCTGGGGATAGTTAGTAGGGGGAGGTGTGTGGGGTACCTGGGGATAGTTAGTAGGGGGAGGTGTGTGGGGTCCCTGGGGATAGTTAGTAGGGGAGGTGTGTGGGATCCCTGGGGATAGTTAGTAGGGGGAGGTGTGTGGGGTCCCTGGGGATAGTTAGTAGGGGGAGGTGTGTGGGGTCCCTGGGGATAGTTAGTAGGGGGAGGTGTGTGTGGTCCCTGGGGATAGTTAGTAGCGGGAGGTGTGTGGGATCCCTGGGGATAGTTAGTAGCGGGAGGTGTGTGGGGTCCCTGGGGATAGTTAGTAGGGGGAGGTGTGTGGGGTCTCTGGGGATAGTTAGTAGGGGGAGGTGTGTGGGGTCCCTGGGGATAGTTAGTAGGGGGAGGTGTGTGGGGTCCGTGGGGATAGTTAGTGGGAGGTGTGTGGGGTCCCTGGGGATAGTTAGTAGGGGGAGGTGTGTGGGGTCCCTGGGGATAGTTAGTAGGGGGAGGTGTGTGGGGTCCGTGGGGATAGTTAGTAGGGGGAGGTGTGTGGGGTCTCTGGGGATAGTTAGTAGGGGAGGTGTGTGGGGTCCCTGGGGATAGTTAGTAGGGGGAGGTGTGTGGGGTCCCTGGGGATAGTTAGTAGGGGGAGGTGTGTGGGGTCCGTGGGGATAGTTAGTAGGGGGAGGTGTGTGGGGTCTCTGGGGATAGTTAGTAGGGGAGGTGTGTGGGGTCTCTGGGGATAGTTAGTGGGGGGAGGTGTGTGGGGTCCCTGGGGATAGTTAGTAGGGGGAGGTGGGAGGGGTCCCTGGGGATAGTTAGTGGGAGGTGTGTGGGGTCCCTGGGGATAGTTAGTAGCGGGAGGTGTGTGGGGTCCCTGGGGATAGTTAGTGGGAGGTGTGTGGGGTCTCTGGGGATAGTTAGTGGGGGAGGTGTGTGGGGTCCCTGGGGATAGTTAGTAGGGGGAGGTGTGTGGGGTCTCTGGGGATAGTTAGTGGGGGAGGTGTGTGGGGTCCCTGGGGATAGTTAGTGGGGGAGGTGTGTGGGGTCCCTGGGGATAGTTAGTAGGGGGAGGTGTGTGGGGTCTCTGGGGATAGTTAGTAGGGGAGGTGTGTGGGGTCTCTGGGGATAGTTAGTGGGGGGAGGTGTGTGGGGTCCCTGGGGATAGTTAGTAGGGGGAGGTGTGTGGGGTCCCTGGGGATAGTTAGTAGGGGAGGTGTGTGGGGTCTCTGGGGATAGTTAGTGGGGGGAGGTGTGTGGGGTCCCTGGGGATAGTTAGTAGGGGGAGGTGTGTGGGGTCTCTGGGGATAGTTAGTAGGGGAGGTGTGTGGGGTCTCTGGGGATAGTTAGTGGGGGGAGGTGTGTGGGGTCCCTGGGGATAGTTAGTAGGGGGAGGTGTGAGGGGTTCCTGGGGATAGTTAGTAGGGGGAGGTGTGTGGGGTCTCTGGGGATAGTTAGTAGGGGGAGGTGTGTGGGGTCCCTGGGGATAGTTAGTAGGGGGAGGTGTGTGGGGTCCCTGGGGATAGTTAGTAGGGGGAGGTGTGTGGGATCCCTGGGGATAGTTAGTAGGGGAGGTGTGTGGGGTCTCTGGGGATAGTTAGTGGGGGGAGGTGTGTGGGGTCTCTGGGGATAGTTAGTGGGAGGTGTGTGGGGTCCCTGGGGATAGTTAGTGGGAGGTGTGTGGGGTCCCTGGGGATAGTTAGTGGGAGGTGTGTGGGGTCCCTGGGGATAGTTAGTAGCGGGAGGTGTGTGGGGTCCCTGGGGATAGTTAGTAGGGGGAGGTGTGTGGGGTCCCTGGGGATAGTTAGTAGGGGGAGGTGTGTGGGATCTCTGGGGATAGTTAGTGGGAGGTGTGTGGGGGTCCCTGGGGATAGTTAGTGGGGGAGGTGTGTGGGGTCTCTGGGGATAGTTAGTAGGGGGAGGTGTGTGGGGTACCTGGGGATAGTTAGTAGGGGAGGTGTGTGGGGTCCCTGGGGATAGTTAGTAGGGGAGGTGTGTGGGGTCCCTGGGGATAGTTAGTAGGGGGAGGTGTGTGGGGTCCCTGGGGATAGTTAGTAGGGGGAGGTGTGTGGGGTCCCTGGGGATAGTTAGTAGGGGGAGGTGTGTGGGGTCCCTGGGGATAGTTAGTGGGGGAGGTGTGTGGGGTCCCTGGGGATAGTTAGTAGGGGGAGGTGTGTGGGGTCCCTGGGGATAGTTAGTAGGGGGAGGTGTGTGGGGTCCCTGGGGATAGTTAGTGGGGGAGGTGTGTGGGGTCCCTGGGGATAGTTAGTAGGGGGAGGTGTGTGGGATCCCTGGGGATAGTTAGTAGGGGGAGGTGTGTGGGGTCCCTGGGGATAGTTAGTAGGGGGAGGTGTGTGGGGTATCTGGGGATAGTAGGGGGAGGTGTGTGGGGTCCCTGGGGATAGTTAGTAGCGGGAGGTGTGTGGGGTCCCTGGGGATAGTTAGTAGGGGGAGGTGTGTGGGGTCTCTGGGGATAGTTAGTAGGGGGAGGTGTGTGGGGTCCCTGGGGATAGTTAGTGGGAGGTGTGTGGGGTCCCTGGGGATAGTTAGTGGGAGGTGTGTGGGGTCTCTGGGGATAGTTAGTAGGGGAGGTGTGTGGGGTCCCTGGGGATAGTTAGTAGGGGGAGGTGTGTGGGGTCCCTGGGGATAGTTAGTAGGGGGAGGTGTGTGGGGTCCCTGGGGATAGTTAGTAGGGGGAGGTGTGTGGGATCCCTGGGGATAGTTAGTAGGGGGAGGTGTGTGGGGTCCCTGGGGATAGTTAGTAGGGGGAGGTGTGTGGGGTATCTGGGGATAGTAGGGGGAGGTGTGTGGGGTCCCTGGGGATAGTTAGTAGCGGGAGGTGTGTGGGGTCCCTGGGGATAGTTAGTAGGGGGAGGTGTGTGGGGTCTCTGGGGATAGTTAGTAGGGGGAGGTGTGTGGGGTCCCTGGGGATAGTTAGTGGGAGGTGTGTGGGGTCCCTGGGGATAGTTAGTGGGAGGTGTGTGGGGTCTCTGGGGATAGTTAGTAGGGGAGGTGTGTGGGGTCCCTGGGGATAGTTAGTAGGGGGAGGTGTGTGGGGTCCCTGGGGATAGTTAGTAGGGGGAGGTGTGTGGGGTCCCTGGGGATAGTTAGTAGGGGGAGGTGTGTGGGGTCCCTGGGGATAGTTAGTAGCGGGAGGTGTGTGGGGTCTCTGGGGATAGTTAGTAGGGGGAGGTGTGTGGGGTCCCTGGGGATAGTTAGTAGGGGGAGGTGTGTGGGGTCCCTGGGGATAGTTAGTAGCGGGAGGTGTGTGGGGTCCCTGGGGATAGTTAGTAGGGGGAGGTGTGTGGGGTCCCTGGGGATAGTTAGTAGGGGGAGGTGTGTGGGGTCTCTGGGGATAGTTAGTAGGGGGAGGTGTGTGGGGTCTCTGGGGATAGTTAGTAGGGGGAGGTGTGTGGGGTCCCTGGGGATAGTTAGTAGGGGGAGGTGTGTGGGGTCCCTGGGGATAGTTAGTAGGGGGAGGTGTGTGGGATCCCTGGGGATAGTTAGTAGGGGGAGGTGTGTGGGGTCCCTGGGGATAGTTAGTGGGGGGAGGTGTGTGGGGTCCCTGGGGATAGTTAGTAGGGGGAGGTGTGTGGGGTCTCTGGGGATAGTTAGTAGGGGGAGGTGTGTGGGGTCCCTGGGGATAGTTAGTAGGGGGAGGTGTGTGGGGTCCCTGGGGATAGTTAGTAGGGGGAGGTGTGTGGGGTCCCTGGGGATAGTTAGTAGTGGGAGGTGTGTGGGGTCCCTGGGGATAGTTAGTAGTGGGAGGTGTGTGGGGTCCCTGGGGATAGTTAGTAGGGGGAGGTGTGTGGGGTCTCTGGGGATAGTTAGTAGGGGAGGTGTGTGGGGTCCCTGGGGATAGTTAGTAGGGGGAGGTGTGTGGGATCCCTGGGGATAGTTAGTAGGGGGAGGTGTGTGGGATCCCTGGGGATAGTTAGTGGGAGGTGTGTGGGGTCCCTGGGGATAGTTAGTAGGGGGAGGTGTGTGGGGTCCCTTGGGATAGTTAGTAGGGGGAGGTGTGTGGGGTCCCTGGGGATAGTTAGTAGGGGAGGTGTGTGGGGTCCCTGGGGATAGTTAGTAGGGGGAGGTGTGTGGGGTCTCTGGGGATAGTTAGTAGGGGGAGGTGTGTGGGGTCCCTGGGGATAGTTAGTGGGAGGTGTGTGGGGTCCCTGGGGATAGTTAGTGGGAGGTGTGTGGGGTCTCTGGGGATAGTTAGTAGGGGAGGTGTGTGGGGTCCCTGGGGATAGTTAGTAGGGGGAGGTGTGTGGGGTCCCTGGGGATAGTTAGTAGGGGGAGGTGTGTGGGGTCCCTGGGGATAGTTAGTAGGGGGAGGTGTGTGGGATCCCTGGGGATAGTTAGTAGGGGGAGGTGTGTGGGGTCCCTGGGGATAGTTAGTAGGGGGAGGTGTGTGGGGTATCTGGGGATAGTAGGGGGAGGTGTGTGGGGTCCCTGGGGATAGTTAGTAGCGGGAGGTGTGTGGGGTCCCTGGGGATAGTTAGTAGGGGGAGGTGTGTGGGGTCTCTGGGGATAGTTAGTAGGGGGAGGTGTGTGGGGTCCCTGGGGATAGTTAGTGGGAGGTGTGTGGGGTCCCTGGGGATAGTTAGTGGGAGGTGTGTGGGGTCTCTGGGGATAGTTAGTAGGGGAGGTGTGTGGGGTCCCTGGGGATAGTTAGTAGGGGGAGGTGTGTGGGGTCCCTGGGGATAGTTAGTAGGGGGAGGTGTGTGGGGTCCCTGGGGATAGTTAGTAGGGGGAGGTGTGTGGGGTCCCTGGGGATAGTTAGTAGCGGGAGGTGTGTGGGGTCTCTGGGGATAGTTAGTAGGGGGAGGTGTGTGGGGTCCCTGGGGATAGTTAGTAGGGGGAGGTGTGTGGGGTCCCTGGGGATAGTTAGTAGCGGGAGGTGTGTGGGGTCCCTGGGGATAGTTAGTAGGGGGAGGTGTGTGGGGTCCCTGGGGATAGTTAGTAGGGGGAGGTGTGTGGGGGTCTCTGGGGATAGTTAGTAGGGGGAGGTGTGTGGGGTCTCTGGGGATAGTTAGTAGGGGGAGGTGTGTGGGGTCCCTGGGGATAGTTAGTAGGGGGAGGTGTGTGGGGTCCCTGGGGATAGTTAGTAGGGGGAGGTGTGTGGGATCCCTGGGGATAGTTAGTAGGGGGAGGTGTGTGGGGTCCCTGGGGATAGTTAGTGGGGGGAGGTGTGTGGGGTCCCTGGGGATAGTTAGTAGGGGGAGGTGTGTGGGGTCTCTGGGGATAGTTAGTAGGGGGAGGTGTGTGGGGTCCCTGGGGATAGTTAGTAGGGGGAGGTGTGTGGGGTCCCTGGGGATAGTTAGTAGGGGGAGGTGTGTGGGGTCCCTGGGGATAGTTAGTAGTGGGAGGTGTGTGGGGTCCCTGGGGATAGTTAGTAGTGGGAGTGTGTGGGGTCCCTGGGATAGTTAGTAGGGGGAGGTGTGTGGGGTCTCTGGGGATAGTTAGTAGGGGAGGTGTGTGGGGTCCCTGGGGATAGTTAGTAGGGGGAGGTGTGTGGGATCCCTGGGATAGTTAGTAGGGGGAGGTGTGTGGGATCCCTGGGGATAGTTAGTGGGAGGTGTGTGGGGTCCCTGGGGATAGTTAGTAGGGGGAGGTGTGTGGGGTCCCTTGGGATAGTTAGTAGGGGGGAGGTGTGTGGGGTCCCTGGGATAGTTAGTAGGGGAGGTGTGTGGGGTCCCTGGGGATAGTTAGTAGGGGAGGTGTGTGGGGTCCCTGGGGATAGTTAGTAGGGGAGGTGTGTGGGATCCCTGGGGATAGTTAGTAGGGGGAGGTGTGTGGGGTCCCTGGGGATAGTTAGTGGGAGGTGTGTGGGGTCCCTGGGGATAGTTAGTAGGGGGAGGTGTGTGGGGTCCCTGGGGATAGTTAGTAGGGGGAGGTGTGCGGGGGTCCCTGGGGATAGTTAGTAGGGGGAGGTGTGTGGGGTCTCTGGGGATAGTTAGTAGGGGGAGGTGTGTGGGGTCTCTGGGGATAGTTAGTAGGGGAGGTGTGTGGGTCTCTGGGATAGTTAGTAGGGGGAGGTGTGTGGGGTCCCTGGGGATAGTTAGTAGGGGGAGGTGTGTGGGGTCCCTGGGGATAGTTAGTAGGGGGAGGTGTGTGGGGTCCCTGGGGATAGTTAGTGGGGGAGGTGTGTGGGGTACCTGGGGATAGTTAGTAGGGGGAGGTGTGTGGGGTCCCTGGGGATAGTTAGTAGGGGGAGGTGTGTGGGTCCCTGGGGATAGTTAGTAGGGGGAGGTGTGTGGGATCCCTGGGGATAGTTAGTAGCGGGAGGTGTGTGGGATCCCTGGGGATAGTTAGTAGGGGGAGGTGTGTGGGGTCCCTGGGGATAGTTAGTGGGAGGTGTGTGGGGTCCCTGGGATAGTTAGTAGGGGGAGGTGTGTGGGGTCCCTGGGGATAGTTAGTAGGGGGAGGTGTGTGGGATCTCTGGGGATAGTTAGTGGGGGGAGGTGTGTGGGGTCTCTGGGGATAGTTAGTAGGGGAGGTGTGTGGGGTCCCTGGGGATAGTTAGTAGGGGGAGGTGTGTGGGGTCCCTGGGGATAGTTAGTAGGGGGAGGTGTGTGGGGTCCCTGGGGATAGTTAGTAGGGGGAGGTGTGTGGGGTCTCTGGGGATAGTTAGTAGGGGGGAGGTGTGTGGGGTCCCTGGGGATAGTTAGTAGGGGGAGGTGTGTGGGGTCCCTGGGATAGTTAGTAGGGGGAGGTGTGTGGGGTCCCTGGGGATAGTAGGGGGGGTATGTGTGGTCCCTGCGGATAGTAGGGGGGGTATGTGTGGTCCCTGCGGATAGTAGGAGGGGTATGTGTGGTCCCTGCGGATAGTAGGGGGGGTATGATGTGGTCCCTGCGGATAGTAGGAGGGGTATGTGTGGTCCCTGCGGATAGTAGGAGGGGTATGTGTGGTCCCTGCGGATAGTAGGGGGGGTATGTGTGGTCCCTGCGGATAGTAGGGGGAGGTGTGTGTGGTCCCTGCGGATAGTAGGGGGGGTATGTGTGGTCCCTGCGGATAGTAGGGGGGGTATGTGTGGTCCCTGCGGATAGTAGGGGGGGGGGTGTGTGGTCCCTGCGGATAGTAGGGGGGGTATGTGTGGTCCCTGCGGATAGTAGGGGGGGGGGGGTGTGTGGTCCCTGCGGATAGTTAGCCAGAGGTATGGGGGTCCCTGGGTCTCAGTGCTCGCCCTCCTCACAGATACAGCAGGCTGCAGAGCGCTTGGAGAGGAACTTCGTGGACAGCCGACAGCTGAAGGTTTGTGCCACGTGCTTCGACCTGTCGGTGAGCCTGCTGCGCGTGCTAGAGATGACGGTCACCTTGGTCCCCGACATCTTCCTGGACTGGAGCCGCTCGTCCTCTGAGCTGCTGCTGCGACGCCTTGCGCAGGTACTGTGCCCCCCCCCCCAGGTTACAGGTTAACCCCTTCTCTGCCAGAGAATTGCAGAGCATGACTCCTTCATAACCGTGTACCCCAGCGCCGGCTGCAGAGCGCTCCTCGTGTTTAGTACCCGTCGGCGGGGCCCGGTCAGGCTGCGAATCTGTTTAACCCTTTCCCTGCCGGAGATTCAATGCATTGCAGGCCCCCTCCAGCACTGACAGCGTTAAACGGCCCACGGGTGCTGCCCCCGTTCCACTCGCACAGTAACACGTCTCGTCCCTCGGCAGCTGCTGAACCAGGTGTTAAACCGCGTGACGGCCGAGAGGAACCTGTTCGACCGCGTCGTTAACCTCCGACTTCCAGGTCAGCAAGTGTCCCCGGGGGTGTCCCCTCTCTGCCCCTCAAGGGGGGGGGTTAGCTTTCTGCCCCTGGGGGATGTCCCCTCTCTGTGCCCAATGGGAGGGGGGGGGGAGGTGTTGCTCTCTGCCACTTGGGGGTCCTGGTTATCTGCCCCCTCTGCATTCACAGGCGGACTCTCTCCCCCATCCCCCCCAGGCCCCGTGGCTCATATACTCATTACTTGTATGCAGCCCATACATTTTGGAGGCACTGCCGTGAAGAGCGTACAATCTAATTGTGGCTGAGGCACAGGGCGATAAAGTGACTTCTCAGGGAAAGCGGTCACACTCAGACCAGATTCACCCACTTCAAAGGCAGGGACTCTGGACCTTTGTCTCCATCTTCTCCCTGCCTATAACTTCCCCCCCCCACCCCCCTCTACCTCTTCCAATCCCCCTCTGTCCCCCCCCCTCCTCCACATTTCCCCATACCCTCTGTCCCCTTTTCCTCACCTCCCCATACCCCATACCCTCTGTTCCCCTCCACCTCCCCATACCCTCTGTTCCCCCTCCACCTCCCCATACCCTCTGTTCCCCCTCCACCTCCCCATACCCTCTGTTCCCCCTCCACCTCCCCATACCCTCTGTTCCCCCTCCACCTCCCCATACCTTCTGCCCCCCTCCTCCTCCTCATCTCCCCATACCTTCTGTCCCCTCTCCTCCTCACCTCCCAATCCTCTCTGCCCCCTCCTCCTCCTCATCTCCCCATACCTTCTGTCCCCTCTCCTCCTCACCCTCCCAATCCCCTCTGCCCCCCTCCTCATCTCCCCTGACCCCTCCTGACCCCCCCTCCTCATATCCCCATACCCTCTACCTCCTCTCCTCTCCCATCACTAACCCTCTGCTCTTCTCTCCCCTCCCCCCCCCCCCCCCCCCCCCCCGCAGGGTTGGAGAGCGTTGACCATTTACCCCATCCTGGTGGCTGTGACGGGTATCTTGGTTCGTCTGCTGGTTGACAGCGACCCCCAAGGGTAAGTCCTGCTCTCCCCGTCTGCCCTGCAGCGCCTTTATTGCCCCCGAGCTCCCAGCGCCTTTATTGCCCCCGAGCTCCCAGCGCCTTTATTGCCCCCGAGCTCCCCAGTGCTTTTACCCTAAAGAGCGTGAGGGGAAATGTTTGTGTGTATTTCCTGTGCTGCTGGGGTTCATGCGGGGCTGTGTAATCACTAGCGCTCCGAGGCGCGTGCAGCCACCTCTGGGGAGGGACCTCTGCACGGGGAGGACACGGCAGTGAGGAGACTCACACGCTGCGTATTTCAGGCCGGGGGTTAGTCCCTCCCGGGAGGAAGTGAGCGTGCGCTGTCCTGTCTCTCCCGGAGAACTTACACTCACTTTTGGGCAAGAGCAGTGCGGTGCATGTCCCTACATCAGGGGTCCCAAGCCCCCCCAAACAGGTCAGGTTTTAAAGATATCCCAGCCTCAGCAACTGAGCTACTGATTGAGCCACCTGTGCTGAAGCTGGGACTGATTGAGCCAGCTGTGCTGAAGCAGGGATATCCTGAAAACCTGACCTGTTGGAGAGGTCTTGAGGACTGGAGCTGTGCCCCCTGCCCTTCCTCAGTAACCAGGGTCAGCGCGCAGCCGGGAAGAAATGCTCTGCAGATTGGTCTTTTGAATATAACGTCGGCCGCGTATTACCCCCCCCGCCCCCCGCCCCCCCCCCCCCAATATAATGCAGAATTGGGAGCGAGGCGTGTTACCCGAGGAGCTTGCAATCTAAGTGGGATTTAGGGACATTTACAGAGAGCGGAGGATTGCATGTGACTGTGCAGAATGTTGCAGACCCCCTGTCTGCGAAGGGGTTAATAGGGTGGGGGGGGGGAGGGGGGGACGGACGACACATCTTGTGCGTAGCACCGGCCTGCTCCCTCCATCTCCTGTCTGTTAACGGGTGTCAGTCTGTGTGAATCTAACACATGGGTGGCCATCTCTGGTCCTCAAGGGCCACCGACAGGTCCGGTTTTAAGAATATCCCTGCTTCAGCACAGGTGGCTCAGTCAACGACTGAATCACCTGTGCTGAAGCAGGGATATCCTGAAAACCTGACCTGTTGGTGGCCCTTGAGGACTGGAGTTGGCCACTCCTGATTCTAACACATCAGCCGTGTGATGGTCCAGCTTCTAAGTGCTAAAGTGTTTTTACATTAGGGCTCCCTCCCTGGGGGGCTCGAGCACTTAACCTCCCCCCCACCCCCCCCCCCCCACGTTGCCTCCTATACCCTTCACTTCTCTCTAGAAATTAACCTCTGCAGAACTCTCTCCACTCCTGTGACACTGCCGCGGCCGGCGCCGGCTTCCTTCCCGGGAGCAGCACCATGAACAGAGAGCAGGAACACGTGCATGTCACGGGCTGCAGGCTCAGGGGGTTTTATTACACCGTGAAATAAATAAGTACAGCAAGCATGGCGGCGTCTGACATGGCGGCGCCCTCGCACGCTACTCGCCGGGCCCGGGAACGTCCCGCTCCGCACCGCTTACACTGCAGGAATGACCCGGCTTCTGCGAGCGATCCATTATTCTCGGCTCTGTGTGTGGTTTCAAATTCAGTTCCCTTAAGTGGTAGGCGGGGTCGCAATGAGCAAGGCCTTCGTTTCCTAGGGACGTTTAACCCCTACGCTGCTGGTGAGGCCAGCGGCTCCCGGCTTTCCTTGCAGCGAAAGGGTTAAGGAAGCCTGCAGATGTATGCAGCCGCAGTGTTCCTGTCCGATGACAGCAGCTTGTTCCGCCTGTTGTTACGGAGGTCGGGAAGGAATCGGGGCTCGGCGCCCAGGAACGCCACGTGTTGTCCCCAGGGGAGATCTCCTGGGGTGTCCCACCTTCCAGGTGTTCCAATGCGGATTTGTAATGTGTCTGCGTGGTGGAATAGGTAGATGGGAGGGAGAGGGGTGCGTGGATTTGAGCAAAACATTGCAGGGCGTAAAGGGGGGAGATTCTGCTATGGAGACCCCTCCCCCCCATGCCCCCAAAGCAGTAAGGGGGTGACCTCGTATACAACAGCACCATGCACTGCAGTGTTCCAGTGGCATCAAAAGGAGTGACCAAAAAAAGCCAGGGCAGCATGCTCTGCCGTTCGGTAGCAGCCAATGCGGTGACACCTTCCACGCAAGAGGGTGACGGCTCCATGCTTTGCTATTCTTCGAAGGTCAATGGGAAGACGTTTGTCGCACGTTCCAGACTTCTCAAACTCTTCCATTCTGCCCGGGTGGTCAGATCGGCCGCACTTCCTGCCGCCTACGTGGGCACAGTGGGACTGTCGGAGAACACGGAGCTGGCAGAATCGGAGTCCGACTTGAGCAGCAGAACCTTTGGGGTTTTGCCCGGCCCGGCCCTCCTTGATGGGTTCCAGGAAGACCACGTGCCGGCTGGCCGTGACCTTGCGGCTGTTGGGCCCCTCGGAGGCGGGCGGTGTTCCGCAGAGGATGGAGGACTGGGCGCTGCTCTCCTGCGGGGGGCTGGGGGGCTGCGCTGCCTTGGGGCAGCACCAGTAGCAGGGGCATGGTGTCATGTAGAGGTAGACAAAGACCAACACCAAGCTGACCACGCAGCCCAGGAGGGTGGTGAGGCCGGTATTGAAGGACTCCCCCTCGTGTTTGGGGTAATGCACTGTCAGATTGACCTCATGGGTGGCATTAGAGCTGATCCTGCTGTTGACCGCAATGCACAGGTAGATGCCTGAATCCCAAGGCTGCGCCTCGCGAATCTCCAGGCTTCCGTCGGGGTGGATCGTCAGGCTCTGGTTGCTGTTGATGAACTCGTATGCAGGCGAGATCCACAGGTAGGTGGTGTTCTCCCGGGGCAGGCTGGTGTTGCAGGTCACCAGGAGACGCTTCCCAACGAGTACCCTCAGACTGGTGTCGGGCAGCTCCTGTCCCCGGCCCAGCGAGCAGTTCTCTAACCCGTTTCGGGTGTGTAGGACACGCACCGCAGCACGGGGCTTCCCCATATACAGGCAGGTGTGCTCCCCGGAGAAGTCAACCACAGAAGAGAAGCCCCGGTGGTGCCAGTGGGTGAAGAGGGCATAGAGAGTGCAGTGGCAGGTCAGAGGGTTGTTGTGCAGGTACAGGCCGTTCTTGATGAAGCTGGGTAGAGCGATTACCTCGTCCACCGGCAGCTCCACGAAGCGGTTGGCGGAGAGATCCAAGGTACGGAGATGGGGGTTGGTGAGATTCTGCATGGAGCTGAAAGGGAAGCCGGTTAGCAGGTTCCAGCTCAGGTAGATCTTCCGAATGTTGGCAAGATGGGAGAAAGCGTCCCCATCCACGCGGGTAATGCGGTTGTTATACAGGAGAAGCTCCTCCAGGCGGTAGAGGCTTTGGAACAGCTCCTCCCGGATCTCCTCCAGAAGGTTGGAGGAGAGGTCCAGATGCCGCAGCTGGGTGGTGTTTTGGAAGATCCGGGCTGGCAGCCGGCGGACGCGATTGTGGCTCAACCGGAGCACGTGCAGACGGGGGAGATTGGACAGCCAGTGGTTGTGGAGGTGGCTGAGGTTATTGTAGCTCAGGTCCAGGCTTGCGGAGGTGGGGGGCAGAGCAGGGGGCACCTGATGGAGGCCCTGTCTGACGCAGCTGAGGAGGTCAGAGGCACAGATACAGGAGGAGGGGCAGCCGAAAGAGGCTGTGCCTCCGTCCAACAGTCCCATCAGGAGCACAAGCAGCAGCTTCTCTGGCCGTTCCCACTGCCAGGGAAAATGAATCATGGTGCTGGAGGGACCTCTGTTACCAAACTGTGCTGAGCAGCATCCGCTAAGCACATGTGGATGAAGATAACACGCTGCCCGGGATAGTGATCATGTTGCAGAAGCCGGCAGGAAGTCTGAGGGTTTTAATGAAGGCATTCGTGCCGCAGAGTTCAAAGCGAGAGACCCCGTGTGTGTTTAGGATGGTTCCTGTGAGCTGCGGTGAGGAGCAGCGTATGACAGAGACCAGCAGATTGTTGAAATCTTTACAGAGCTGATGGCATCTTCTGGAATTCCCCCCTCCCCCAGAGGGCAAACGTGCCGGGCAAGATCTGCGGCTTCTGCCCACAAAGTGTCACCTCCTCTCTGTCTTGTGGGCAGCGGGGTCCAGCAACGGCTGTGCGCTTCACACAGAGTCTGCGAGTGGGCTGGGTGCCTTGCCTGCTCCGGTGATGCTGTCAGTGAGAATGGAGACTTTGCATTGAAGTCTCTGAGTTGAATCAATGCAGGAGTCTGTTTACAGCTGATTGAAGCTGGCTGTGTTTGATGCACTTATCTCTCTCTCCCTCTCTCTCCCCCTCTCTCCCCCTCTCTCCCCCTCTCTCCCTCTCTCTCCCTCCATGAGAATGGACATTCCGTTCTGTTCTGATCCGCATTGGTTGGTGTTGCATAGAAGGAGGGAGCGTAGAGAGGTCCCTCCCTGACTAATGTTCTCAATGACTCTGTGGTTCTGGCTAAACTTCGCTCTTATAGAAACTCCAGAGGGCAGAGACCCTGCTCTGATTAAAACCCAGTGGGACCAGGGCTGGTCGTAAAGGCTGCCCCGTGCCCCACCTTGCTTCCTACTGTAACAATTACTGGGGTGAGAGGTACAGGACTATCATAGGGTGAGGGGTCCTGTGATGGGTACAGGACAGTTATAGGGTGAGGGGTCCTGTGATAGGTACAGCGCAGTTATAGGGTGAGGGGTCCTGTGATGGGTACAGGACAGTTATAGGGTGAGGGGTCCTGTGATAGGTACAGAGCAGTTATTGGGTGAGGGGTCCTGTGATGGGTACAGAGCAGTTATTGGGTGAGGGGTCCTGTGATGGGTACAGGACAGTTATAGGGTGAGGGGTCCTGTGATAGGTACAGAGCAGTTATTGGGTGAGGGGTCCTGTGATGGGTACAGGACAGTTATAGGGTGAGTTGTCCTGTGATGGTACAGGGCAGTTACAGGGTGAGGGGTCCTGGGATAGGTACAGGGCAGTTATAGGGTGAGTCGTCCTGTGATAGGTACAGAGCAGTTATAGGGTGAGGGGTCCTGTGATGGGTACAGAGCAGTTATAGGGTGAGTCGTCCTGTGATGGTACAGGGCAGTTATAGGGTGAGGGGTCCTGTGATGGGTACAGGACAGTTATAGGGTGAGAGGTCCTGTGATGGGTACAGGACAGTTATAGGATGAGGGGTCCTGTGATGGGTACAGGGCAGTTATAGGGTGAGAGGTCCTGTGATGGGTACAGAGCAGTTATAGGGTGAGAGGTCCTGTGATGGGTACAGGACAGTTATAGGATGAGGGGTCCTGTGATGGGTACAGGGCAGTTATAGCGTGAGGGGTCCTGTGATGGGTACAGGGCAGTTATAGGGTGAGGGGTCCTGTAATGGGTACAGGACAGTTATAGGGTGAGGGGTCCTGTGATGAGTACAGGACAGTTATAGGGTGAGGGGTCCTGTGATGGGTACAGGACAGTTATAGGGTGAGAGGTCCTGTGATGGGTACAGGGCAGTTATAGGGTGAGGGGTCCTGTGATGGGTACAGGACAGTTATAGGGTGAGGGGTCCTATGATGGGTACAGGACAGTTATAGGGTGAGGGGTCCTATGATGGGTACAGGACAGTTATAGGGTGAGGGGTCCTATGATGGGTACAGGACAGTTATAGGGTGAGGGGTCCTATGATAGGTACAGAGCAGTTATAGGGTGAGGGGTCCTGTGATGGGTACAGGGCAGTTATAGGGTGAGAAGTCCTGTGATGGGTACAGGACAGTTATAGGGTGAGAGGTCCTGTGATGGGTACAGGGCAGTTATAGGGTGAGGGGTCCTGGTATAGGTACGGAGCAGTTATAGGGTGAGGGGTCCTGTGATGGGTACAGGACAGTTATAGGGTGAGAGGTCCTGTGATGGGTACAGGGCAGTTATAGGGTGAGGGGTCCTGTGATGGGTACAGGGCAGTTATAGGGTGAGGGGTCCTGTGATGGGTACAGGGCAGTTATAGGGTGAGGGGTCCTGTGATGGGTACAGTGTGATGAAAGTTACCGGCCATGGTGCCTGACATTGCACCCTGGTGGTGGCTGCTGCAGTAATATTAATATGATTATTATTGTGTCCGGTTCACGCGGCTCCTGTCTGCGTCTCTCACCCGTTATATGTCTCCTAATATAACCTCATCTACTGCGAGGGAGCGGGAAACGCAAGCGCAGTACTGAGCGTTGCCGGCATTCCTGGGGTTAAACTTGAAGATAGGGGGAGGACAGAGCTATTTAGCTGCCCGGCCTGTGGCGCTGAAGGAGTTAAGGATGCAGGTACAGCTGCGCAGTGCTGAAACCCGAGCGCTCTCCTCTCTCTCCCGGGCGAGGGGGAAATGGACAGGAGATCTGAGCTGGGACTCCCCAGGGGGCGTAAGTTACTCCTAGCGCTGGAGAGAGGCAGAGAAACCCCATCTCATAACCTGGATATCCGCACCAAACCTCTGCTGTTCCAGTACTCTCATATACACACACATCTCTGCTGTTCCAGTACTCTCATATACACACACAGCTCTCTGCTATTCCAGTACTCTCATATACACACACAGCTCTCTGCTATTCCAGTACTCTCATATACACACACATCTCTGCTATTCCAGTACTCTCATATACACACACAGCTCTCTGCTATTCCAGTACTCTCATATACACACACAGCTCTCTGCTATTCCAGTACTCGCATATACACACACATCTCTGCTATTCCAGTACTCTCATATACACACATCTCTGCTATTACAGTACTCTCATATACACACACATCTCTGCTATTGCAGTACTCTCATATACACACACATCTCTGCTATTCCAGTACTCTCATATACACACACATCTCTGCTATTGCAGTACTCTCATATACACACACATCTCTGTTATTGCAGTACTCTCATATACACACACAGCTCTGCTATTCCAGTACTCTCATATACACACACAGCCCTGCTATTCCAGTACTCTCATATACACACACCTCTGCTATTCCAGTACTCTCATATACACACACATCTCTGCTATTCCAGTACTCTCATATACACACACATCTCTGCTATTCCAGTACTCTCATATACACACACATCTCTGCTATTCCAGTACTCTCATATACACACACAGCTCTGCTATTCCAGTACTCTCATATACACACACAGCTCTGTTATTCCAGTACTCTCATATACACACACATCTCTGCTATTCCAGTAGTCTCATATACACACAGCTCTGCTATTCCAGTACTCTCATATACACACATCTCTGCTATTCCAGTACTCTCATATACACACACATCTCTGCTATTCCAGTACTCTCATATACACACACCTCTGCTATTCCAGTACTCGCATACACACACAGCTCTCTGCTATTCCAGTACTCGCATATACACACACACCTCTGCTATTCCAGTACTCTCATATATACACACACATCTCTGCTACTCGCATATACACACAGCTCTGTATTCCAGTACTCTCATATACACACACATCTCTGTTATTCCAGTACTCGCATATACACACACATCTCTGCTATTCCAGTACTCTCATATACACCCACATCTCTACTATTCCAGTACTCTCATATACACACACATCTCTACTATTCTAGTACTCTCATATACACACACAGCTCTCTGCTATTCCAGTACTCTCATATACACACACATCTCTGCTATTCCAGTACTCGCATATACACACACTTCTGCTATTCCAGTACTCTCATATACACACACACCTGTGCTATTCCAGTACTCGCCTATACACACACATCTCTGCTGTTCCAGTACTCGCATACACACACATCTCTGCTATTCCAGTACTCTCATATACACACACAGCTCTCTGCTATTCCAGTACTCTCATATACACACACATCTCTGCTACTCCAGTACTCACATACACACACAGCTCTGCTATTCCAGTAGTCTCATACACACACAACTCTGCTATTCCAGTACTCTCATATACACACACATCTCTGCTATTCCAGTACTCTCATATACACACACCTCTGTATTCCAGTACTCGCATACACACACACACCTCTGTATTCCAGTACTCTCATATACACACACAGCTCTCTGCTATTCCAGTACTCTCATATACACACACCTCTGCTATTCCAGTACTCTCATATACACACACATCTCTGCTACTCGCATATACACACAGCTCTGCTATTCCAGTACTCTCATATACACACACATCTCTGCTATTCCAGTACTCTCATATACACACACACACACATCTCTGTTATTCCAGTACTCGCATATACACACACATCTCTGCTATTCCAGTACTCTCATATACACCCACATCCCTGCTATTCCAGTACTCTCATATACACACACATCTCTACTATTCCAGTACTCTCATATACACACACATCTCTGCTATTTCAGTACTCTCATATACACACACATCTCTGCTATTCCAGTACTCTCATATACACACACAGCTCTCTGCTATTCCAGTACTCTCATATACACACACATCTCTGCTATTCTAGTACTCTCATATACACACACAGTTCTCTGCTATTCCAGTACTCATATACACACACATCTCTGCTATTCCAGTACTCTCATATACACACACATCTCTACTATTCTAGTACTCTCATATACACACACATCTTTGCTATTCCAGTACACTCATATACACACACATCTCTGCTATTCCAGTACTCTCATATACACACACATCCCTGCTATTCCAGTACTCTCATATTACACACACATCTCTGCTATTCCAGTACTCTCATATACACACACATCTCTGCTATTCCAGTACTCTCATATACACACACATCTCTGCTATTCCAGTACTCGCATATACACACACATCTCTGCTATTCCAGTACTCTCATATACACACACATCTCTGCTATTCTAGTACTCTCATATACACACATCTCTGCTATTCCAGTACTCGCATACACACATACCTTTGCTATTCCAGTACTCGCATACACCCACATCTCTTCTATTCCAGTACTCGCATACACACATACCTCTGCTATTCCAGTACTCGCATACACACACTCTCTGCTATTCCAGTACTCTCATATACACACACATCTCTGCTATTCCAGTACTCGCATACACACACAGCTCTGCTATTCCAGTACTCGCATATACACAGCTCTCCTATTCCAGTACTCGCATATACACAGCTCTGCTATTCCAGTACCTACATATACAGAACTCTGCTATTCCAGTACTTGCATAGACACAACTCTCTGCTATTGCAGTACTTGCATACACACAGCTCTCTGCTATTGCAGTACTTGCATACACACAGCTCTGCTATTGCAGTACTCGCATACACACAGCCTCCTTTGCTATTCCAGTATTCACATACCCACATCTCTGCTATTTCAGTACTCGCATACATGCAGCCCTCTGCTATTCCAGTACTCACATACACACACATCTCTACTATTCCAGTACTCACATACCCACACATCTCTACTATTCCAGTACTCACATACCCACACATCTCTACTATTCCAGTACTCACATACCCACACATCTCTACTATTCCAGTACTCACATACACACACATCTCTACTATTCCAGTACTCACATACCCACACATCTCTACTATTCCAGTACTCACATACCCACACATCTCTACTATTCCAGTACTCACATACACACACATCTCTACTATTCCAGTACTCACATACCCACACATCTCTGCTATTCCAGTACACGCATACACGCAGCTGTCTACTATTCTAATACTGAACCAATGTACACACAACTCTGTCACTGCACCTCCATCCTACCCTGTGCGTAGCACCCTGTGCGTAGCACCCTCTGCTATGTACTACGGAAACATATTGTATTAACCCCTCACATTCTGGATGGGCTTTCACTGCACTAGTTCTGTATTTACTGCTCCCAGAACAGAATAACACGGCCTAGTAAGCAAATGGCGTCATTTTAGACGAGATGGGGAGAGACCTCTGCTGGTGCGTCACTGTCTGCGCGTGTGTACATTGTTAGTGTGTGTGTGCACGTGTGTACATTGTTAGTGTGTGTGTGCACGTGTGTACATTGTTAGTGTGTGTGCACGTGTGAGCTGGGCTCGCTATAATAACAGTTTATAGGGTCTGTAGTTGGGCTGATGCAATAAGGCATGCATGGGCTGGGCTCGCTGTAGTAAGAGGGTACAGGGGCAATAAGGCACTCAGGAGCTGGGCTCGCTGTAGTAAGATGTTACAGGGGCAATAAGGCACTCAGGAGCTGGGCTCGCTGTAGTAAGATGTTACAGGGGCAATAAGGCACTCAGGTCCTGGGCTCGCTGTAGTAAGAGGGTACAGGGGCAATAAGGCACTCATGGGCTGGGCTCGCTGTAGTAAGAGGGTACAGGTGCAATAAGGCACTCAGGAGCTGGGCTCGCTGTAATATGAGGGTACAGGGGCAATAAGGCACTCAGGAGCTGGGCTCGCTGTAATATGAGGGTACAGGGGCAATAAGGCACTAGGGAGCTGGGCTCGCTGTAATACGAGGGTACAGGGGCAATAAGGCACTCGGGAGCTGGGTTCCTGCAATAAGATGCTGTAGCCTCTCATCCCCTCCCTGTACTCTGCCCCATTAACCTGTGTCCCCCCCCTCAGGATTCCGCGGGCCACTGGCGTCCTGCTGGCGGACCCCTGCTTCCAGCTGCGCTCCATCCAGTACCTGTTGGGTCAGATCGAACCGTCCGCCATGGGGGCCAGCCCTCCCCCCACTGACAAGAAGCACTTCTCCCTGCAGGCCTGTAAGTCACCCCCCTCCGCCCCAAAGGGTTGCAGACCTGTGGGAGTAAGGGTATGCGTGGCTGACTGGGGCCTTTAAATAATCTGATCAACGCAATAACCGTATTCCAAGGTGGATAAACCTGGTCATTCCCACCGTGCGACACCTGTAATCCCATCGCCGCATGTCCGTGGGGAGCGAGCGTGTGCTGCGTGTGCTGCGTGTGCTGCGTGTGCTGGCACAGAGCCTTACCACATGGTATTCTACTTATGCGGAGATGAGACTGATCCAACTTTCTCCCGAGCAGCGGTCCCAGGGACCTCATACTGGGGCCGTGCAGGGGAAAGCTGTTATAAGGAATAGTTATACAATGGGTTGGGGGTAGGAAGGGTTTAGGGGGTAGGGAGCGGGGTTGGGGGGGGCTAGGAAGGGGTTGGGGGGGTGTAGGAACGGTTTGGGGGGGTGTAGGAAGGGGTTGGGGGGGTGTAGGAAGGGGTTGGGGGGGTGTAGGAAGGGGTTGGGTGGGTGTAGGAAGGGGTTGTGGGGGTAAGGAGCGGGGTAGGAAGGGATTGGGGGTGTAGGAAGGGGTTGGGAGGTATAGGAAGGGGTTGGGGAGTGTAGGAAGGGGTTGGGGGGGTAGGAAGGGGTTGGGTGGTGGGAAGGGGTAAGGAGCGGGGTTAAGGGGTAGGGAGCGGGTGGGAAGGGGTTGGGGGGTGGGAAGGGGTTAAGGGGTTGGGGGGTGGGAAGGGGTAGGAAGGGGTTAAGGGGTAGGGAGCGGGTTAGGAAGGGGGTGATTGGTTCTAGAATTTTCCCTTTTTTCTTTAAATAGGTGTAAGTTTGCCTGTAAAAAGGCGTGGTGCCTTCCGTACCCCTGTAATACGCTGCGCTCCGTACCCCTGTAATACGCTGCGCTCCGTACCCCTGTAATACGCTGCGCTCCGTACCCCTGTAATACGCTGCGCTCCGTACCCCTGTAATACGCTGCGCTCCGTACCCCTGTAATACGCTGCGCTCCGTACCCCTGTAATACGCTGCCCTCCGTACCCCTGTAATACGCTGCGCTCCGTACCCCTGTAATACGCTGCGCTCCGTACCCCTGTAACACGCTGCGCTCCGTACCCCTGTAATACGCTGCGCTCCGACTGCTGCCCCCATGTGAGATGTTTGTTTCTGGAACATGTTGGTGGGGGGTTTATCGCCCCAGAATCGGACGCTGTACGCATTGATCAAACAGCGCAGATACCGGGCGGGACAGAGACCAGTCCTGTTTTCCTGACGATGGTTCCACCCTCTCTTTGAAGAAAAGTCATTGCGTTTAGGAAGTATCGCTCCCCCCTCTGCTGCCCGTATCGCTCCCCCCCTCTGCTGCCCGTATCGCTCCCCACCTCTGCTGCCCGTATCGCTCCCCCCCTCTGCTGCCCGTATCGCTCCCCCACCCTCTGCTGCCCGTATCACTCCCCCCCTCTGCTGCCCGTATCGCTCCCCCCCTCTGCTGCCCGTATCGCTCCCCCACCCTCTGCTGCCCGTATCGCTCCCACCCTCTGCTGCCCGTATCGCTCCCCCCCCTCTGCTGCCCGTATCGCTCCCCCACCCTCTGCTGCCCGTATCGCTCCCCCCCTCTGCTGCCCGTATCGCTCCCCCCCTCTGCTGCCCGTATCGCTCCCCCCCTCTGCTGCCCGTATCGCTCCCCCCCTCTGCTGCCCGTGTATCGCTCCCCCCCTATGCTATCGCTCCCCCCCTCTGCTGCCCGTATCGCTCCCCCACCCTCTGCTGCCCGTATCGCTCCCCCCCTCTGCTGCCCGTGTATCGCTTACCCCCCTCTGCTGCCCGTATCGCTCCCCCCCTCTGCTGCCCGTATCGCTCCCCCACTCTGCTGCCCGTGTATCGCTCCATCCCCTGCTGCCCGTGTATCGCTCCCCCCTCTGCTGCCCGTGTATCGCTCCCCCCTCTGCTGCCCGTGTATCGCTCCCCCCCTCTGCTATCGCTCCCCCTCCTCTGCTGCCCGTATCGCTCCCCCCCCCTGCTGCCCGTGTATCGCTCCCCCCCCTCTGCTGCCCGTGTATCGCTCCCCCCCTCTGCTATCGCTCCCCCCCCTCTGCTGCCCGTATCGCTCCCCCCCTCTGCTGCCCGTGTATCGCTTTCCCCCCTCTGCTGCCCGTATCGCTCCCCCCCTCTGCTGCCCGTATCGCTCCCCCCCTCTGCTGCCCGTATCGCTCCCCCCCTCTGCTGCCCGTGTATCGCTCCCCCCCTCTGCTGCCCGTGTATCGCTCCTCCCCTCTGCTGCCCGTGTATCGCTTCCCCCCCTCTGCTGCCCGTATCGCTTCCCCCCCTCTGCTGCCCGTATCGCTCCCCCCCTCTGCTGCCCGTGTATCGCTCCATCCCCTGCTGCCCGTGTATCGCTCCCCCCTCTGCTGCCCGTGTATCGCTCCCCCCTCTGCTGCCCGTGTATCGCTCCCCCCTCTGCTGCCCGTGTATCGCTCCCCCCTCTGCTATCGCTCCCCCCCCTGCTGCCCGTGTATCGCTCTCCCCCTCTGCTGCCCGTGTATCGCTCCCCCCCCCTCTGCTGCCCGTGTATCGCTCCCCCCCCCTCTGCTGCCCGTATCGCTCCCCCCCTCTGCTGCCCGTGTATCGCTCCCCCCTCTGCTGCCCGTGTATCGCTCCCCCCCCTCTGCTGCCCGTGTATCGCTCCCCCCCCCTCTGCTGCCCGTGTATCGCTCCCCCCCCCTCGCCCCCCCCCTCCCTTATATTCTGATCAGGGACCCCCCCCCCCCCCCCAACTTCCCTTATATTCTGATCAGGGACCCCCCTCCCCCGCCTTATATTCTGATCCGAGACCCCCCCCCCTTCCATTCTGATCAGGGACAACCCCTCACCCGCCTTATATTCTGATCCGAGACCCCCCCCCCCCTTCCATTCTGATCCGCGACCCCCCCCCCCTTCCATTCTGATCAGGGACCCCCCCTCCTTATATTCTGATCAGGGGCAGTGTAGGGGACTGTGACATTCTGTCAGGAGACTTAGTGACAGAGGCTGGGGGATATTTTATTAATGTGCAGAGTATTTATAGAAACGTCTATTTCTGGAGAGAAATGACCTGAGGGAGAGAACAGGAGACCAGAGATTGACTCCCCCCCCCCCCCCCCCAATTGGTGCACGCACATTGTCTCCCTGATACAGGAGTAATGGGTATTTCACAAGATGCCAAAGTACTCCATGTTAGAGCCTCTTCAGCTGCTCCTCACTAAGTGTTTAGGCGTAAGGCGATGTTCCCTGGTGACGGACGCCTGTTTGAAGCAACGATTTGCTCAGGGCAGAGATGGGACACTGGTACCGAGCTGTCCATGGAATCGGGTCCTTTTTATTCTGATGTTAGTCATTCCCAGGACAGTGAGGCACTCGGCAGCTGGGTTACCGAGAGAAGATATAACACCAGGAATGTGCTTCTGCCTCATCAGATACAGATTATATCAGCTCGGAGGAACTGGCGAAAGTGGGCCGGATGCTGGCCCATCTGAGCGAGGAATCCAAGCAGGCCGCAGCCTCTACTCAGGTGAGCAGGACTCGTCCCAACCATGATGCCATGTTGTGCGTGCAGTGCATGCGGTTTATATACAAACTGTGGGTGTCTGTGAGATTTTGTGACGGTTCACTGAACACACACACACACACACACACACACACTGTGTCTGTGTCTTTGTATGCTTGTCTGTGATGCTGTGTGTGTCTATGTATGCTTCTCTGTGTATGTCTTTATGCTTGTCTGTGAGGCTGCGTGTCTTTGTATGCTGGTGTGTGAGGCTGCGTGTCTTTGTATGCTGGTGTGTGAGGCTGTGTGTCTTTGTATGCTGGTGTGTGAGGCTGTGTATGTCTTTGTATGCTGGTGTGTGAGGCTGCGTGTCTTTGTATGCTGGTGTGTGAGGCTGCGTGTCGTTGTATGCTGGTGTGTGAGGCTGCGTGTCTTTGTATGCTGGTGTGTGAGGCTGCGTGTCTTTGTATGCTGGTGTGTGAGGCTGCGTGTCTTTGTATGCTGGTGTGTGTGAGGCTGCGTGTCTTTGTATGCTGGTGTGTCGCACAGTGACCTTCCATCCTGATGAAGTGATCAGTTTACTGCCGCTGGGCACAGAATGTGATACTCACAGGGGACACGTGGCCTGGACAGAGCTCTCTGCATTATTAATCTCCTGCATCAAGCACTTCCCTTACCCTGAGATTTATAAAGTAACCCCCCCATGCACTATAAGACCATGTCACAGGGTTCAGTCGCCTCTCCCTCATTAAAGCACCAAGATTTGGTTCCACAACGGAAACAGATGTTTGCTGCAGGCTATCACATTTACCTTTATTACAGAGGATATTGTTGAGCTGTGTTCACACCCCTGGGCCGAGCGTGCACCTGGAATATAACAGGTCTTATGTGCACATTTGCCTTATTATGCAGGACAATGTGCATGGTGAAAGGTGCTCTGGGATAGGTATGGAAGCCTGTGAGGCTTACTCTCTCTCAATCTTTCAGCCAACCAGTGAGGAGGATTTGTGTCCTATCTGCTACGCTCACCCCATCTCCGCCGTGTTCAAACCCTGCTCCCACAAATCCTGCAAGTGAGTAACCAATCTCCAAATCCTGCGAGTAACCCCCCACCCCCCCCAAACCCGGCAAGTAACCCCCCATCTCCAAACCCTGCAAGTGAGTAATCCCCCCCCAAACCTGGCAAGTAACCCCCATCTCCAAACCCTGCAAGTGAGTAATCCCTCCCAAACCTGGCAAGTAACCCCCATATCTCCAAACACTGCAAGTAACACTGCACCCCCAAACTCTGCTCTTACAAGTGAGTAACCATCTCCAAGTAACTACACCCCCCCCCCCAACTCTGCTCCCCTAAATCCTGCAAGTGAGTAAACCTCCATCTCCAAATGAGCACCCCTACCCCCCCCTGGTAGCCTCTGCGTGACCCCCCACCCCCCCTGGTAGCCTCTGCTTGACCCCCCTCCTGTCTCTCAGAGCGTGCATCAACCAGCATCTGATGAACAACAAGGACTGCTTCTTCTGCAAGGCCACCATCACGGGAGTGGAAGACTACGAGAAGCCAGTTTGCAACTAGCACCTGGGACCCCCTCTGACTCAAACCCCAGGGAGCAGAGGGGCCCACCCCCGCCAACACAATGCTGCCGCCTTCAGCAAAGGTGAATCCGTTTACAGAGAAGCCGCTCTTTTATTGTCATTTTTAACAAGCCGGGTTTTACACGCTTAACCCTTTAGTGCCGAATGGGCCATGCCGTGTGCTAGAGGGGACAGGTCCTCCAGCCGCAGGGGGGGGAAGACCCTTTTCCATCATCGATTGTTCAGAGAGAGACCTCCGGCTGTATCCTGTTCAGTCCCAGCGCGGGCTGAATATGCATCTTATACATATCGCAGACCCCCGACGAGGATTTGGGGGAGGGGGGGGAAAAGATGTTTTTATCACAAAGCGGTGTCCTGTGTGTGTTCAGCGCGAGGACACAGAACTGAGCATTAAATTATTTATCCTGCTAAACCTCTTGCCGATTGGTTGGTGTGCTCTTCTGCTCCTGGTGGGAGGGTGGGGACAGGGCTGTGAGGAATGGGGTGAGGGAAGAGAGCAGTGCTGGGAGAGGAGCAGCCTCTGGCTTTAGGACACTTGATCAGATCCCAGCATCCCAGCATGAGAAGCAGGCTGCTGGCGCCCTCTGTTTGCTGTAAAAGGATCGGGGCAGAGACTGTAGAAGATAAGGCAGCACACGCACAATCTTTCCTTTTTATAAAAATGTCCATTAGAGAAGACGGATCCGGGAGATGGATCTCACTGCCTGAGGCTGTGCAGGTCCTTCCAGCTCGTGCAGGAACCTCACTGGGCCTCGTCCACTGAAGGGGTTAACCTTTGACACAGCTGTCATCTGCACAAGTTCTGATTATGAACTGTAAGCCTTTTCCAGAGGTGCAAAGACCCGCAGAACAAACTACAGGGTGCTGTAGGCTTCAGCGTAGAAAGGGGTTGTCATTGGGGGGTTTACTCAAGCAGGGAAATTACCGCCCAGAACTTGGGAGCAGACAAGAAGCATTCTCTGTTAGAGACAGACCCCACCCAGGAAAGAGGCACAAGCTCTCTAACCTTTCCTGTGATGGCTGGAAAGTGACAAGCCTACCCCAGGCAGGAGGTGGGGCTGGCGCTGTAAAGGTTAAATCACCCTCCTATGTCAGGAGGGGTTACCCTGTGGTAACCAAACTCCTGTAGTACCTGGTTGCCCTCACTGCCACACAGTGCCCACTGGCCATGATGTAGTTGTTAGAAGGGTGAGTGCTCTCCCTACATGATGATCCGCGGCTCTGGCACAGACTCGGAGATGCACTTGTGGGGCAGAACGTTCGCGCCGTTCAGGTAAAGTTCGTCATTCACAATCACGTCCTCTCCCAGCACCGCCACGTTCTCCATGCGCACCTAGGAGAGGGGGAGGGGAGGTCATGTCGGCTCACCCAGAGAAACATGCACATTGGGAGGGATTTAAGCAAGCAAACAGTGCGCCCCGTCCCCGCTGCTCCCCCCTCTCCCCCACCATTGCTTCCCCCCACACTCAGTCACTCGCCACACCACTGGCTGCCTGGAGAGAAATGTTATTCCCCCTGTCAGGTGGGGGTTTGGCGCCGGGGGCTCAGTGGCACGTTCAGGGGGCTCACCCACTGTCCGACGGACGAACTCCAGCCGATGATGGAGGACTCGAGCCAGGAGTGGGAACGGATTCGGGAGCCCTGCAGGATGGTGCAGCGTTTGATACGCACGCCGTCCTCCACCGTAACCCCGGGGCCGATGGTCACGTTAGGCCCGATGCTGCACGCCGTGCCGATCTTAGCGGTGGGATCCTAGGGAGAGAAGGGTCAGAATCCTGTGAGACGAGAAGGGGTGGGGGGGAGAAGAGATACAAGCCCGGAGGATTGGAGATGTGGGCACATTCATACTCCCACAGGGAAGCCAAAGCTTAGCCGGCCCTGCAGTGTCGCCCTCTAGCGGCACAATGGGGGAAGCCCATACGACTAACTTCACAATCTCCAAACAGGGACTGCAAAGGTTAATCCAAATCTGCCCCACAGCTCTACCTGTGTGCAGGGAATCCAGGGGCGACTCATTGCTCGGGGCCTGGCTGCTACCTGCACAGGCGGCACTTACCACCAGCACGTTTCCCACAAAGCCTGGCCCGGAGTGCAGCCGCTCCGGGTGTTTCTGCCGCACAGACTGCAGGTACAGGCACATGCCTGTTAAGAAGTCCTTAGGCTGCCCGATATCCATCCAGAACCCTGCGGGCACAAACCTGCAGATATAACCCCGGCCCGAGGACCCCCTGGCTCGCACCCTCTGCCTGCTTTCCCTCCGTACTAGGAGTTCAGACTTGTCCTGGATTGCGGACCTTTATTTTGAAGTTTCTGCCCCCGCAGGCCTCCCTTGTGTCTGGCCCGTGCACTTCTGCTGGGAGGCTTCTCTCTGCAGCTACAACTCTCGCCCTTTGAAGTGTAACCAGTTGTCCTCTTTAATGTGTGAGCCTAGGTAGTCTGTCCTGCTATAGAGGTCATTACTGCTGCTCCCCACTTACCCCGTGTTCACCCCCACTTACCCTGCAGCCCCCCGCTCTCCCCTGAGAGGGACCCTGCAGCCCCCCGCTCTCCCCTGAGAGGGACCCTGCAGCCCCCCGCTCTCCCCTGAGAGGGACCCTGCAGCCCCCCGCTCTCCCCTGAGAGGGACCCTGCAGCCCCCCCACTCTCCCCTGAGAGGGACCCTGCAGCCCCCCCCGCTCTCCCCTGAGAGGGACCCTGCAGCCCCCCCGCTCTCCCCTGAGAGGGACCCTGCAGCCCCCCCGCTCTCCCCTGAGAGGGACCCTGCAGCCCCCCCACTCTCCCCTGAGAGGGACCCTGCAGCCCCCCCACTCTCCCCTGAGAGGGACCCTGCGCTCACCCTGCAGCTCCATGGCGCACAGCTGTCCCTCCTGAGCCATAGCTGGGAAGATCTCCTTCTCGATGGAGGTTGGACGTAACTGCAGAGAGATCAGAGACTGGGTCACACCCCTCGCGCCCCTTTCCCACCAGCCTAACCCCGGCCTCGCTGGACGTGGGCTCTGCAGCCGTAAAGATGTTAAGCAAGAAGCACATCAGTATAGTGCGATGCTCTGTGGCAGGGACGTGGTTAAGAAACCCCCTTGCTGTACATCAGAATGAGGCTCTGCACATTTTCCCAGCACTGAAGGAGTTAATACGGTAAACTTTTCCTGCGCTGATTGGTTAGAGGAGTGGCGTGCAGCTGTGGCAGTGAGGGGGGTGGGTGGCAGTGAGGGGGATGGGTGGCAGTGAGGGGGATGGGTGGCAGTGAGGGGGATGGGTGGCAGTGAGGGGGGTGGGTGGCAGTGAGGGGGATGGGAATTCTATGCTGGGAACCTATTGCTGTGCAGCAGTCTGGCACTGAGAAGGTTAATAATGACCGGGTCAGTACCTGTATCCGGTCCAGCACAGACGGGCTGAAGATGTACAGTCCTGAGTTGATCTTGTTGGACACGAAGACCTGAGGTTTCTCCACAAAGCGCTGGATGCGCGCAGTCTCCGCCTCGTACACAACCACCCCGTACTTAGACGGCTCCTCCACCTTCGTCACCTGTGGTGGGAGAGAGGGGTCACCCTGGGGTCCCCTCCATGATCAGCCCGCCACGGGTCACCCTGGGGTCCCCTCCCTGCTCAGCCCGCCCCGGGTCCCCTCCCTGCTCAGCCCGCCCCCCTGGGGTCCCCTCCCTGCTCAGCCCACCATGGGTCACCCTGGGGTCACCTCCCTGCTCAGCCCGCCACGGGTCACCCTGGGGTCCCCTCCCTGCTCAGCCCACCCCCCTGGGGTCCCCTCCCTGCTCAGCCCGCCACAGGTCACCCTGGGGTCCCCTCCCTGCTCAGCCCGCCCGCCCCCCTGGGATCCCCTCCCTGCTCCGCCCGCCCCGGGTCACCCCGAGATCCCCTCCCTGCTCCGCCCGCCACGGGTCACCCCGAGATCCCCTCCCTGCTCAGCCCGCCCCGGGTCACCCCGAGATCCCCTCCCTGCTCAGCCCGCTCCGGGTCACCCCGGGATCCCCTCCCTGCTTAGCCCGCCCCGGGTCACCCCGGGGTCCCTCCCTGCTCAGCCCGGCCTGGGGTCCCCTCCCTGCTCAGCCCGCCCCGGGGTCCCCTCCCTGCTTAGCCCGCCCCGGGTCACCCTGGGGTCCCCTCCCTGTGAGAACCGATCGCCTAAATGGGGGGGGGGGAATTGCAGCAATGAAGGACGGACATTTTCTATGATCCCCTCGGCTCTCCCGTAGCAGTGATGCAGCTACTGGAATACCACGCCCGGCTGTCACACGTGTGCATATCATAAATATCTATATATAAGAAATACCAATGTGGGTCTTATATGAAGCTACACCCAGAGACGTTAAAATGACGAGCTGTAAGCTGCGGTTTCTCCACTAAAAACCGACACCAAGCTTAAACACACGCGTTCAAGGCTACGTGGACAGACCAGCAAAATAATTGGCCAGCTAATTACCGAGGTCTAATTAACACAGCCCGCTAACTCTTTCAGAACGCGGCTCGTAATATTCCCACGAGGCGCCGTGCTGCAGCATCTGAATGAATAAAGTGCGCTGTCGGAGCCCCGGGAACAGGAAGTAAGGTGCAGCGCTGAGAAGAACGGGAGCCCCGGGAACAGGAAGTAAGGTGCAGCGCTGAGAACGGGAGCCCCGGGAACAGGAAGTAAGGTGCAGCGCTGAGAAGAACGGGAGCCCCGGGAACAGTAAGTAAGGTGCAGCGATGAGAACAACGGGAGCCCCGGGAACAGGAAGTAAGGTGCAGCGCTGAGAACAACGGGAGCCCCGGGAACAGGAAGTAAGGTGCAGCGCTGAGAAGAACGGGAGCCCCGGGAACAGGAAGTAAGGTGCAGCGCTGAGAAGAACGGGAGCCCCGGGAACAGGAAGTAAGGTGCAGCGCTGAGAAGAACGGGAGCCCCGGGAACAGGAAGTAAGGTGCAGCGCTGAGAAGAACGGGAGCACCGGGAACAGGAAGTAAGGTGCAGCGCTGAGAAGAACGGGAGCCCCGGGAACAGGAAGTAAGGTGCAGCGCTGAGAACGGGAGCCCCGGGAACAGGAAGTAAGATGCAGCGCTGAGAACGGGAGCCTCGGGAACAGGAAGTAAGGTGCAGCGCTGAGAAGAACGGGAGCCCCGGGAACAGGAAGTAAGGTGCAGCGCTGAGAAGAACGGGAGCCCCGCGTGAGCTTCCCGCGTGGCTGCCCCGCGACTCACCACGATGGTACCCTCCTTCCCGTGGTGCTTGTGGAACCGGACCATGTCCTCGAAGGGGAAATCGCAGATAACGTCGCTGTTGAGCACGAAGAAAGGGTCCGAGTTCTCTGTGAGCAGCTCCCGGGCCAGAGCCAGCGGGCCGGCTGTGTGCGCACAATCGGGGGGGTCAGTGTCAGAGAATCCAGGCACTGCTCCTACGTGTTATCAGCATGCAGCACTTCTGTGATAAGAGGGCGGATCGTGTACAGGATTCCTGCCCATTCTGGCTCCCAGGAAACCTGTTACACGAGAAGCGCGCTCATCACAGAACATGGAAATTACCCGTTAACCTGATAGAAATTACGGTCTATTCAAAACCAAGAAAGGGCAGAAAAAAAGGTTCCAGTAGAAATGTAATGTATACAGCCTGAGCTATACATGGAGTTGGAATCGGGGTTTGTGTGGGGTTCAACAGCCCTAGAATAGGAGTGACCAACTCCAGTCCTCAAGGGCCACCAACAGGTCAGGTTTTAAGGATAGCACTGCTTCAGCACAGGTGGTGCAGTCATTGACTGAGGCACCTGTGCTGAAGCTGGGATATACGGAAAACCTGACCTGTTGGTGGCCCTTGAGGACTGGCGTTGGCCACCTTTGCCCTAGAATGAGGTCACCATGTGCAGGACATTCAGGGGGTGCTGCTATGTCACAGCCATGATGTCACAGCCATGATGTCACAGCCATGATGACACAGCCATGATGACACAGCCATGATGACACAGCCATGATGACACAGCCATGATGACACAGCCATGATGACACAGCCATGATGACACAGCCATGATGACACAGCCATGATGACACAGCCATGATGACACAGCCATGATGACACAGCCATGATGACAGCATGAGATGCGGGTGGAGGAGTGGGCAGTAAATGTGCTGGATATACTGCAGACTCTCGCTGGACTCTCTTCCAAACTCACCTGTCCCCAGAGGCTCCTTTTCATGCGACAGCGAGATGCGGATTCCCAGCTGTGAAAAAAAGGAGGGAGTGAGCAGCGTGCCACGGGAAAAAGGGGGGTGGGGGGAGGGGGTGAGACAGGCTGAGGGAGGGGGAAATAAGAGAAGGGGGGGTGGGAAGAGAGGGAAAAGAGAGACAATTTGGGCTTCTTACCCTTTTCTCCTGCACCGTCATTTCCTTCTCTAACATGTCTGACATGTAGCTGACTGCCAGGATCACGTGATCAACCCCAGCCTGTCCGGGTGGGAGGCAACAAAAACACGGGGGTTAAATTCACCACTCAGCATGGAAAAAGGACATGTTATGTGCTGCACATGTGTGCTGTAAACATACAGTGACAACTGGTAGTGTGCCGGGGACATGACGATAGCGCTGCTGCTGCCTGCGCTTTTCCTGTGCTGTGCGTGTGTTGCTGCCTGTACTGGTTATACTTTACAGGTTTAACAGTGTCGCTGTGCGTGAGCACGGCCCGCAATGTTCCAGTGTCTAAATGCCAGGCTGAGGTGCGTGTGTGAGGAGGAGGCTGATATATAGTTACACCTGTGATTAACCTCTTAGTTAAGGAAGTGTCAGGTCAGCGTTACTGTCTCAGGCCTTCACATCTTACCTTCACCAGAGCCTCCACCTGGTGCAGCAGGATGGGCTTGTTGCAGAAATCCACCATTGGTTTGGGCACGCTGAGTGTGAGCGGGCGCAGCCTTGTGCCATACCCACCAACCAGGATCAAAGCCTTCATGTTTACCTGTGCAGGAGAGTGGGATACCATGAGCAGGGCAGGCTCTCTGCCCAGTCACACCTGGATCAGAAGCTTCCTAAAGCTCTGGTTCCCTGCAGCTGAGGGATTCATAGCCCAGTCTTCCCAGCGAAGAGACGGATACATACTACTACGTACAGGGCAGTACAAAAAAGTTAGTATATGCCAAATAAACAGGGAACATATAGGTATCAGGTGCCTATACTGCAATTGCCTAAATATCGTGTAGACACGTATGGAATAAAGCAGCACTCCAGAACCATAAACATATTTTTTTAAAAACACATAATTACTCACATAATTTATCCAACGTTTCAAACACCTCCAACCCTGAGAAAAGCCATGGTCAAAACGTTGGATACATTATGTTAGTAATTAACTTGTTTTGATATTTTACGGTTCTGGAGCGCTGCTGCTTTATTCCATACGTATGCCTAGATTCCTTATAGACAATCTCATTGCAGTACATGCACCCGCCACTTATATGTTTCATATTTCATACGTGTGTCTATAAGAGATCTTCTAGGCAATCACAGTGCAGTACAGGCACCCACCACCTATAGGTTTCATATTTCATACATGGACAACAAGTGGCAGCAATAAAATGAAAGCCCCAGACGAGGAGCTGTGTCCCAGCTCATGTGTCTATGCTGCCTGTTACTGCACAGACCGGTTCCTCTGCCCTCTCCATTCACTCCCTGTGACACAGAGCGCGCCACTTCCTGGTTACAACATCAGATTCCCAGTGGGAGAGGCCGGTAACTGAGCACACGACAGAGTGAGATATATATATATATATATATATATATATATATATATATATATATTACACACACCGTAATCCAGCACTGTCCTTACACAACTCTGCCCAAAAACACACACACACACACACACACAGTAATCCAGCACTGCCCTCACACAACTCTGTCGAAAATCTGTGCGTAACCCCTCCGGTGCCAGAGCATCCCGCAAACAACTGCAGGCAGTGAAGGGGTTAAACTGCCGTGTTATACAGTTGCTCGGGACATATAGTATATAATCCCCTGTATTATATACGAACTGTCTGGGTGACTGCATCGGAAATCCCTGAGTACATGGTCAGCGGTACACAACACTACTCATATGCCACGTAATCCATCACCATCATGTATACAGCCAGCTTACTGCCTATCAAGTAATATATATATATATATATATATATATATATATATATATATATATATATATATATATATATATACATATACACACACACACAATATATACTATCACTTATTCTGTACGGTATTATTCTGTACCGTGATACAATGCGGCTCCTGGTCACAGGAGTGTTTTCTCTCTCGGGTGTGTATATATATTATAGTATAGTATGTGTGTAACGTGTATGTATATGTGTGTGTATATATATATACACATACTATAGTACATATATGTATATAATAGTATGTGTGCGCGCACGGCATACACCTGCTCCACGGTCCCGGTCTCACCTCCCCGCCGCTCTCCTCCTGTCACCGGACTCTCCCACCGGAGCACCATTCAAACCGGGAGCGTCACGGGGCGGGGTCACAGGCGCACTTCCGCTTTCCGGTTGCTGCGGATGAGGGGTACCTCCCCCCGGTGTGTGCGCCTCTCACATCCTCTCCGGTCCCTGCGGGGTCTCTTTGGTCTTTGGCTCCGGACAGTCCGGTGCAGGACAGGCGCGGAACGTGGTACGCAGCGCTTCACCGTTACCAGGGGCAACGTCCGAGCCAATCAGCGTTCTCTGACGTGTCGCATAGTTTAATTGGCTCCCCCCTAGTCGCCCTGGCAACGAGATGCCGCCTACTGACTTGCTCCACCAATCAGCGGTTGACGCACCGCCAGTCAGCGCGGGACTGGATTGGAGGAGTAGCTGACCAATCGTATGGCAGGTGACGCGCTGCCATGGGGATAGCTCCAGCAATGCGGAAGTAAAATAAAGAGCTGGACGGGGCCATGCGCAACTGTGAACATTTAAAGGCGCAGATACACTAATACCCAGCAGGGACCACACCGGGGGGAAATAACGGGTCATGGTGTCTTTAAGCAAGAACTTGCTAATTTGAATGATCACGCCCATACCACTTGCAGTTTAAATGCATACCATATATGCATACTTAACGAGAGGTAACTCAATGTATTCTTCCTGGTAAAACATTTTATAAATAAATAATATCCCCCCCCCCCTCCCCCCCATACCAATATCATCACTATTACTGTAGCAAACTTTTGTCTGTTTTTGTTTCTTTCGTTTATTGGGGGCAATGAATATTAATCACATTTTTTCTCACCCTCTAGCCCTCCCTGTTAGAGAGACAGATTTGGGTGGAGGTTGCTTTGTGCAAGCGCAGTGACATCGAACACAAAGACAGCGATTATCTCGGTCATAATGTTTACAAACTAACTTTACTAAATATGTCAAAATACTTACTGTACACGTGTCACCCAGATCTTCTAAAACAGGTTACTGCCATTGGTTGGCCCCCGAGGGGAACTTCAATTTTAAACGCTGTGGGCCTCAAGATATGGACACAAAGCATCAAACATGTACTATTGAGAAGGAGCGGCTCAGTGACAAAGACACTGCGTTTGAAGCAGGGGAACCTGGTTCAATTCCCGGTGTCGGCTCCTTGTGACCTTGGGCAAGTCACTTTATCTCCCTGTGCCTCAGGCAACAAAACATTGTAAACTCCACGGGGCAGGGACTGTGTCTGTAAAATGTCTCTGTAAAGCGCTACGTAAAACTAGCAGCACTATATAAGAACATGCTATTATTATTCCAACCATTAGCATGTGTACAGGCAGTCCTCGGTTATCCGACACAATGCTGTTATCTCAGCATCTCCCCTCATGAAATCCCTCTCCTGGCTTCCGATTAAATCCCGCATCTCACACTCCATTCTCCTCCTCACTTTTAAAGCTTTACACTCTTCTGCCCCTCCTTACATCTCATCCCTAATTTCTCGTTATGCACCATCTTTCTACCCCTTTTGTATCTAAAGCCCTCTCCCGCCTTAAACCTTTTTCACTGACTGGCCCACACCTCTGGAATGCCCTTCCCCTCAGTACCCGACTAGCACCCTCTCTATCCACCTTTAAGACCCAATTGCTTAAAGAAGCATATGAATAGCACTGTGGATATTCTGAACACATGATACATAAGCTTGGCCCCCTGCAGACGCACTTACCAGAACTCCCTCCTACTGTCTCTGTACATTCTACCTACCTACCTACCAACTAGACTGTAAGCTCCTCGGGGCAGGGACTCCTCTTCCGAAATGTTACTTTTATGTCTAAAGCACTTATTCCCATGATCTGTTATTTATATTATCTGTTATTTATTTGATTACAACATGTATTACTACTGTGAAGCGCTATGTACATTAATGGCGCTATATAAATAAAGACATACACTACAATACAATGCGTTACTCAAAATGGCGTTGTAAAGCGAAACGTTGTAAAGCGAAACACGTTTTCCCATAGGAACACTGTTTAAATTAAAGGTTCCGTTCCTGAAGGCATTTTTAACACTAAAATACACCAAATATTTTATGCAGGCAATAAGATATGCAGCACACACATAAATTATATAGTGTATATACTGTATTATATATATAATATAACATAATAAATAATATATTATATATTATAGTATAATATTATATAGTATATTATATATATACGCTCTTACGACGCTTTGCAACGTTGTTTATGTGAATTTGTATATATACACACATACACAACGTTGCAAAGCGTTGTAAGAGCGTTGGATAAGCCATTTTGTCGTTGTAAAAATGAACATAGGTATGCATTGCATAGCTTTGGATAAGCCATTCGTTGTAAAGCGAAGCGTTGTAAAACGAGGACTGCCTGTATAATGTCCCAGTAGCCAGAGTACCACTGCTGCCACATAAAGGTTAAAAACAAATCTCCTGCAAGCCTACGACAATAGGAGTATTCAAACAGGCTTGGGATAGACATCAGGTTAAAACCCTAGAGAAAAGCCTAGGATCAAATCGGGGCTGAGGTTTTCCAGCAGGTAGGCAATGGATAGGCTAGGTGCACCAAGCAGTTATTCTGTTTACATGTTACATCCCAATATTCTATGTGTTGCTTTCCTTCCCCCTTTGCTGCATGTAAGCCACTCCCCAAATCATTACATTGGCTATGTCAATTTAACAAATGTAATGTTTGATTAAAGCAGCAAAATGCGAAATCTTATGGTTTTTTTTAATAATTCAGTTCTGTTGTATGAGTGACTGTTTTTGTGATTATTACACTCTTGCCATTTTAATTAGTTTTAAAACATCCTTTGATTTCTATAGCAGGTTCAAACTCAGGGGTGCACGTGATTTTCAGGGGGGGGGGGGTGCACAGCAGTTACAGAGGTCCCGCACTCAGTAAATTTAAATTAAATGCTGGGGTACTGAGCGAGGCCTGTGTAATTAACTTACCATGGCTTCCAGCGCTGCGTCATCATGGTAACCCAGCGGGGCGACATTTTGCCATGACTTGACGTCACTGCGTCATTTGACACTGGAGCCGAGAAGGGGGGCGCACAGGGGGAAAAGACTGCACACCCCTCTTGTAACCCACCTCCCAAGCAGTGCAATATATATTTGCAACACTTTCCTGTTTGGGATAATTTGTTGCAAATGTTCCCAGCAGTTTGAGCTGTAAACTGTAATAGATAATGTTGCTTTAGGATACATTGTAACAGCTGAGTTACACTGAGTGAAGCAAACATTATGTTAGTCACACAATCAGGATTTTGATAAGATTTATAACAGCAGCACCAAACGATTGCCAGATTAGGCAAGAATATAGAATTGTACATTGCTGCATGCTTTACATATACAAATAAGAAAACAAGTTAGAAAGTAGTATTGCTGCTTTAATGGACTCTGGAGTTTGAGGGGCTCCACTCTCCGAGGGTCCCATGGGAATGTACAGAAGTGGGCAGCCATTATTCACTCTTCCTGTTGCACTCTAATTAGCTGAAATAACTTGACAAGCAGAATGACACCTTCAGGAGTACTGTTTAATTAAAAAAAGAGGAACAGAAACAAAAAAAATAGGAACATTTACAAATCCCCAAAACATTTTCAGTAACATGGTTCAGGAGGAGGAGGAGGATACCAGTACTGGGACAGTGAAGGATCTCTTTGCCCCGCGGGCCTGCAGCACATCGCTCTGCCTACCAGGATTCTCTCATATAGGGGCAGAGTTCCTGATCAACGCAGCACTGTGTATTACCCCAGAAAGAGGTTCTCTGTCTTGGAACTGCGGGGGGAGGGGGCAGCAGATTATTGCAGGTGTCCCAATAGTTGTTTGGGTGTAGCAGTTTCAGGAGTGGGAGGTTCATGCGGTGTACAACCCTTTGCCCCCAGAGTCTGCAATGCACGGTGTGAAGCACACGTGGGAACACGCACACACAAAACTGGCAAGTAGATAATACCGCTATAAAAATACTGTGGTATTTGGAGTGTAGGGGAGGGGGGTCCCTCAAAGGCAGCGTGGGGGGTCACCTCATGTCATTAAACCCCACCTTGCTCTTGAAGACACATGCAGCATAAAACAATCCAGAGTATCACTAGTTGCTCCTACCCGCTACAGATTCTACCACTGAAGAACAGACACCCCCCCAGAGGGAACACGTTTAGGTCATACACTGCAGGTTTATTTTCAGTCATTGAAATATATAGGTATACTCTGCATCATTATACACAGCAGCACGCTTATTTTCAGTCGTTGAAATGGATGGAGATACTCAGTATCATTATACATAGCAGCCTGGGATACAGAGTATCAGTACACAGGGCAGCATGTTGATTTCTAAAATCAGCCCTGAGAGGGGTCTTCTAATTAGAACAATAATCTTCCCAGTGACAGGCAACTGAATCCTAGCTCGTGCTTTGGTGCAGGAAGAGACATGGCCTTTACAGGAGGATGTGGGGCCCGTTCTGTATATAAAGCACACCGCCATTTATTCCTCTAGCATTACACACCCCGGCATGGGTTACTGCATGAATAACCAGAAACCGTGAGCCTTAAGGATACTACCCATTACACCAACATCGGTCTGCTCCAGTCCTCAAGGGCCACATTTTCAGGATAGCCCTAATTCAGCACAGGTGGCAGTCTATGTCAGAGCCACGAGTGCTGAAGCAGGGACATCCTGAAAACCTGACCTGTTGGTGGCTCTTAAGGACTGAAGTTGGCCTCCCCTGCCTTATACTCTCTCACAAAGACTGTGTCCCTCCAGCCTCAGGAAACACGGCAATGCCCAGCTCCACACTGCCACAGCCGGGAGTGACGACGTATACTCATCTCAGAGCCCTGCAGCACATGGCACCTAACACTCATCTGGTAAAAATATAACCCCCCCCCCCCCCCCTAGGGCAGAGTAACCCTTCCCCTGCTGGGGCTTTGTCCCCGATACCCCATCTCCGCAGTGTCGCACCCACAGCGTGCTAGAGATGGGTTATACGCTGCCCCCCTGAGCTGATCTCTCTGGCCCCCTGACCTCATGTGTGGACGGAGGGGACTGTTACAGCTCATGATACAAGATAACAGAACTGGTAAACTGGGGGCTGGGGTTACATCAGATCTCCCTTCAGGTTGAACTGTGACCAACAGACTTCATTTAACCAGGGGTGGCGAGGGTGTGCCATTAACCCCTTCACCGCTTAAAAGGCTTACACCACATTCAAGCGCAGCGCAACCGGGGTTAAAGTGAACCTATAATGCAAATGAGAACGTTATTTCAATTGAACTAAGCGCGTTTAGGGAAACTTCCTGAGGCTGTGACATCACTTCCTGATACAGGATGAATCGTTTGTATTCGAGGGTATATCAGTGACACAATACACAGGATCTGTGTCAACAGATCTCCATCCCAGCCTGGAACATATACTTTTAATCTGCCTTTGCGATGCATTTATGAAAGCGTAAATGTTTGGAGAATAAAATAAAGCTGTTCTTTCAATAAATACAACGCAGAAGCAAAATAAAAAAACTCAAGGAAATAGAAATGAACAACGATACCCATGTGTCTTTTGTTTTACCTGCTGTCCTTGGATCGAGTGTACCACGAATCTCTACTTCCTGCGCCAGAAATGACATCACAGCTTCAAAGTGGCTGCAAGCTTAACCCTAGGCTTGCAACGCACTGGGCAAGAGCTCAGTGCACGTATTTTCCTTTTGGTATTTCAGAAGGGGGAAGTGCAGTGGGCGCGGCCTGTAACCGCTGTGCTTGGGAAAACAGGCCAGCAACATGGAGGGGTTAATGCGTGAGAAGCCCCCCAAAAAACATGGAAACCGTCGCTTCTCAATCGGAGATAGAAGACAAGCATTGCACACAGGTAAGCGTGATAACATAGCTCTATATATAGATTTCATCTGATATATATATGAATATAAATATATACATTTCTGTGGACATGGAGTGAAACCAGAAGTCCATACGTCTCTTTAAGAAAAAGCAGCGTCTGACTTGTTTGCATTGGATAAGATTCCCCCTGTGCACCCTCGCCATTCATGGGACAGGGTGACCTCCCTCCCCCCCTGTGCACCCTCGCCATTCATGGGACAGGGTGACCTCCCCCCCCCCCCCCCCCCCCCTGTGCACCCTTGCCATTCATGGGACAGGGTGACCTCCCTCCCCCCCTGTGCACCCTCGCCATTCATGGGACAGGGTGACCTCCCTCCCCCCTGTGCACCCTCGCCATTCATGGGACAGGGTGACCTCCCCCCCTGTGCACCCTCGCCATTCACGATAGCGAGGATTCAGACATGCGGCTGCATCGTCCTGCCGTAACCGTGAAGGAAAGAACGAGAGGGCAGGCGGCGCTGTCCCGTTTTGTGTGTCTACAGAGCAGCGGTTTCACTGGAGAAGAGACGCGCGCGTGGCTCTTGCACCCGTACAGTCTCACTGCTTTTGTAGGTAGTGTCGTCCAATAACCATGAGCAGGAAAAATTGGGAACCAAGAGTCTGGTCCAGAGAGCAAATTACTTCTGGTTCCGCTTCAGTGTCACCCCCATTCTGCGGGGAGAGGACCCCCCTCACGCACATCGCATTTTGGCAGAGGTGCCTGGGAGCATTGTCCATCAATAGTAAGAGGAAAGAAAGGGAGCCATCCGAGCGAGTGAAGGGAACAAGAAAACAACCCGTAGATTAAAAGCAAAAAAACATCATTTGCTTTGCATCGTGGCAACAGGTGCAGTGAGGAGTCTGTGAGCCGTATAACCGTGCGTGGTGCCCATGCAGCCGCCTTCCTAGCGCCAGGACCTAGGTGGCACTTCTACCCCACAATGGGTTAAGAGAGGAGGGCGTGGGAGCCGGGGCATACAGACCTGGAGGGCCGGAGGGTGTCCGCCTCTAGCCATGTTACTGGTTCTTGTCCCGCATGAGCTCCAGCACGCTGACCAGGCTGCGCAGTCCCAGCACGTAGCCCTTGTCCGGCCCGTCGTGCACAGTGGGGTCATCGTGAAAACCCTTGTAAGTACTGTGGGCAAAGTCGATCATGCGCACGTCCACTTTGGGAGGGGGCTCCGGAACGGGGGAGTCGGCGGGCGTCCGCAGGCGCTTCCGCCCGTCGTATATGATGAGGAGCGAGCTGGAGTAGAAGCGGTAGGAAGCCTGGCTCTCTAGCACGGAGGTCAGGCGCTGCAGCTTGCTCAGGATGGGCTCAAACAGGTCCTGGCGCAGGTGCAGACCGTTGTGCAGGTATTGGTACAGGGCCTGCTGGAAGCCCTCTGCGCTCAGCCCACGCCCATAGTATTTGTTCAAGCACAGGTAGTGCCCCGTGTCCACCTGGAAGACCTGTGGAGGCACAAGGGAAAGGACAGGCTGTCAGTGAGCCAGGAGCAGGGGCTGCATCCTGATTGAATGCTGAAGCAGTGGCATGGAGTCCCTGCCCTGAAGAGTTTACAATGTAATGAGCTGGGTGCGTCAGACAGCAGTACTGTTTAAGCAGAAGGACTCTGAAAGTTGGTGCCCAAACGAGCTCCTGGTAGCCGGGTCCCAACAGAATGTCAGCTTTCATCACACACATTTCTCTGGCTTCTCTGCCATGTGGATTCTGTGCAGGAATTCCTGTGGCTGCGTCCTCTGTACCGCTGACCGCGCTCATGCCTGAGCGTGACGTCACCAACGCTCCAAGCATGAGCGCTCGGCTGTCCGCCATATTTATTTTTTTACGCGCGAGCGAAGGGGCCGTTGCCAGTGGCGTGGCTGAGCAGTGATTGGTGCTGATTGGTTGAGAAGGTCATGCGACACCTCAGCGCGCCTGAAACACAAATTAATCTTCCTCGGCAAGCGCCTAGAGCCCGCGAGCGTATGGGTGTGTGCCGCGTGAACGTGACTGGACACCTTCCCATTCATTGCGCGAAGTGCCAGGTGCGGTCAGCGGCAGAGGACACAGCCTCACTTAGCTGGCTCCCTGTGTCGTGCTGCAGTTAAGAGATCTCCCACTAGGGGGAGGCCAAGCTCTCTCCATGGCGAGACCCCTGAATTAGCGAGTGTTGTGGATCTGGGCAGCGCTTTATTCAGCCCAGTGCCTGGATGGAGAGCAGGGCTTCTCACCTAGCGGCCCCGCCGGCTGCATTGACCTTGTGCGGCACTCGGACTGCTAACTGCCCAAGCAACGTGTAGGACATTAGCAGGAGCAAAGTGCCGTTTCTCACACTGAAACTCACAGTTAAGCCATGGGTACAGATATTATACAGGCCATTATAGTAAGCGTGTGGCCCGTCTACTCCTAAATGGGTTCTGATCTTTTGAAGAACTGTTTCTTGCTGTAACTTATTGACTCTGCCTGGGACCGGCATAGTAACCCCGTTCTGGCTTCTGTAAAATTATATATAAATATAATATATGACTCGTTTCATTGGTATTGAAACACTCGCTTTGCTTTTAGGCCATTTGTAATATAGAAATGTAGCATTTTCGCCGAGGTTTATACACCGCGGGATTTCCGCTCCCCTCCTATACAAGAAAAGCAGGCGGTTCCTACCTCTTATGGGATAAGAGGGTGTCTCGCGCACGGGATTCCTGGGAGCGGGGGGGCGAAGCCAAGCTGGGCCACTGAGACAACCAGGAATCCTGCAAGTGAGACACCCCGTTATCACGCGGACCCAGGATCTCTCATGGAAACGTGTAGGCCTGATGCAACTGCACGTATAAGGGCCGACTGTGACCTCTTATCTTATAAAGTTGTCTGGGACGGGACAGAGGAAAGGGGCGACGGGACAGGGGAAAGGGGCGAGGGGGCAGGGGAAAGGGGCGAGGGGGCAGGGGAAAGGGCGAGGGGGGCAGGGGAAAGGGCGAGGGGGCAGGGGAAAGGGCGAGGGGGCAGGGGAAAGGGCGAGGGGGCAGGGGAAAGGGCGAGGGGGCAGGGGAAAGGGCGAGGGGGCAGGGGAAAGGGCGAGGGGGCAGGGGAAAGGGCGAGGGGGCAGGGGAAAGGGCGAGGGGGCAGGGGAAAGGGCGAGGGGGCAGGGGAAAGGGCGAGGGGGCAGGGGAAAGGGCGAGGGGGCAGGGGAAAGGGCGAGGGGGCAGGGGAAAGGGCGAGGGGGCAGGGAAAGGGCGAGGGGGCAGGGGAAAGGGCGAGGGGGCAGGGGAAAGGGCGAGGGGGCAGGGGAAAGGGCGAGGGGGCAGGGGAAAGGGCGAGGGGGCAGGGGAAAGGGCGAGGGGACAGAGGAAAGGGCGAGGGGACAGAGGAAAGGGCGAGGGGACAGAGGAAAGGGCGAGGGGACAGAGGAAAGGGCGAGGGGACAGAGGAAAGGGCGAGGGGACAGAGGAAAGGGCGAGGGGACAGAGAAAAGGGCGAGGGGACAGAGGAAAGGGCGAGGAGGTTGGGGAACGGGACAGAGAGAAAAGGGGAGGAGGAGGGGGACCAGAGAGGAAAGGGGAGATGGGGGGGGTAGGGATCAGAGAGGAAAGGGGAGGAGGGGGGGGGGTAGGGACCAGAGAGGAAAGGGGAGGGGGAGGGGGGGGGACCAGAGAGGAAAGGGGAGGAGGGGGGGGGGGGGGTAGGGACCAGAGAGGAAAGGGGAGGAGGGGGGGGGGGGTAGGGACCAGAGAGGAAAGGGGAGGAGGGGGGGGGGGTAGGGACCAGTGAGGAAAGGGGAGGAGGAGGGGGACCAGAGAGGAAAGGGGAGGAGAGGGGGGAGAACAGAAAGGAAAGAGGAGGAGAGGGGGGAGAACAGAAAGGAAAGGGGAGGAGAGGGGGGAGAACAGAAAGGAAAGGGGAGGAGAGGGGGGAGAACAGAAAGGAAAGGGGAGGAGAGGGGGGAGAACATAGAGTAAAGGGGAGGAGAGGGGGGAGAACAGAGAGTAAAGGGGAGGAGAGGGGGAGAACAGAGAGGAAAGGGGTGGAGAGAGGGGAGAACAGAGAGGAAAGGGGAGGAGGAGGGGGGAGAACAGAGAGGAAAGGGGAGGAGGAGGGTGGAGAACAGAGAGGAAAGGGGAGGAGAGGGGGGAGAACAGAGAGGAAAGGGGAGGAGAGGGTGGAGAGCAGAGAGGAAAGGGGAGGAGAGGGTGGAGAACAGAGAGGAAAGGGGAGGAGAGGGTGGAGAGCAGAGAGGAAAGGGGAGGAGAGGGTGGAGAACAGAGAGGAAAGGGGAGGAGAGGGTGGAGAACAGAGAGGAAAGGGGAGGAGAGGGTGGAGAACAGAGAGGAAAGGGGAGGAGAGGGGGGAGAACAGAGAGGAGAGGAGAGAGAACTGAGAGGAGAGGGGAGGGTGGAGAACAGAGGAGAGGGGAGGGTGGAGAACAGAGAGGAAAGGTGAGATGGGGGGGGAGAACAGAGAGGAAAGGTGAGATGGGGGTGGAGAACAGAGAGGAAAGGGGAGGAGAGGGGGTAGAACAGAGAGGAAAGGGTGGAGAACAGAGAGGAGAGGGGAGGAGAGGGGGGAGAACAGAGAGGAGAGGGGAGGAGAGGGGGGAGAACAGAGAGGAAATGGGAGGACAGGGTAGAGAACAGAGAGGAGAGGGGGAGAACAGAGAGGAGAGGGGAGGAGAGGGGGAGAACAGAGAGGAGAGGGAGGAGAGGGGGAGAACAGAGAGGAGAGGGGAGGGGGGAGAACAGAGAGGAGAGGTGAGATGGGGGGGGGACAGAGAGGAAAGGTGAAATGGGGGGGGGGGGAACAGAGAGAAAAGGTGAAATGGGGGGGAACGGAGAGGAAAGGTGAGATGGGGGGGCGGGAACAGAGAGGAAAGGTGAGATGGGGGGGCGGGAACAGAGAGGAAAGGTGAGAAGGGGATGGTCAAGGAGGGGGGGATGGTCAAGGAGGGGGAGGGACAGAGGGGAGAAGAGTGGGGAAGGAGGGGGGAGAGAGAGCATCTTTAACCACGTCAGTGCTGTGTAATAACAGTAAGGTGCAGCCGGTACCTGCATGCCGCACACCCGCACTCCTAGCGTAGCCGACGTGCTCTGCTCGCACTTCTGCATCTGCCGCGCCGCTTTCTCCTCGGACGCGTCGTCGCCGTGCTGCCGCGTCCCCATCTTCAGATCCAGCACGCACGGGACCTTGAAGTGATGGACCACGTTCTCCAGGAGCAGAAACTCTGGGAGGGAGCGGGGTTAAGGAGTCGTGACCTCATCTACACCGCTGCAATGGCCAGACTTAACCCCTCCCCTGCCACAGGACTCGCACGCGAGAGATCACACGCTTATTTTAGTATGTTGGAGAACTCTAAAAGCGTCTGTCCCCTCGCCCCCCCCCCCCACATACACGTGTGGCAAGCGTCAACAATTTCACCACCAGAGTGCTTTGCATTGCTGGCCCCCTGGCAGGGAAAGGGTGAAGCGATAACGGGACATCTGCAGCCTGCAGGTTCCTTTGCATGACGGAGATTAACCCTTTCGTCGGCAGGATACTGTACAGCTTGCGGTCCTTGGACTCGGAGCGCATGCGGCTCAGCTGCTGCTTGTGACAGCGCAGGCTCCACGGGTTGTAACTGATCCGCTCGGCGCTCCCCCCGCTGTGCGCGTCCAGCATCTGGAACGGGACCTCCGACTGCATCAGCAGCTCCAGCATGGGGCTCTTCATCTCCGGCACGCTGCGGGGAGAGCGCGGGTTACCAGTGCCACGCCGGGGGGGGGATCCGGCCTACTTCACATCACAGTGGGATTTTAACCAATTGGCAACTAAGAACTTAATGTGGAATTACAGCCGGGAGTGTGTTACCTTCAGCCAATTCGTTGCTGCCCAGTTAACAAGATTCCCCCCCCCCTTCTCCTTAGAGACGTACCCCTCCCTATAATGAAAACATTAACAAACACCCTGGGATATTCAGAGAATGGAACTATGATTTATAGCAGGGGCGGCCAACTCCAGTCTTCAAGGGCCAGCAACAGACCAAGTGTTCGGGACATCCCTGCTTCAGCACAGGAGCCACTGATTAAGCCACCTGTGCTGAAGCAGAGATATCCTGAACACCTGAGCTGTTTGGTGGCCTTTGGGGACTGCAGTTGGCCGCCCCTGGTTTACTGCCCAACACTGGATTCAAGAAACAGAGCTGGACACCACAGCGCTCTCCCCGGGTGGCTGCTGCGGCTAAGGGATGGAAGCTTAAGCCTGCCGTTCCCCCGCTGGGAGATTCCCACATTCTAACCCATAAAGCAGCAATCTCGCTGCCCGGGTGCTTTCCCCCCTCCCCCCCCCCCATATTTTTTTACATTTTTATAACCAACCTGGATGTCTTTGGCCCCCCCGATCCCCGAGCGACAAAACAAGTATTCTTGCCCGGGCGACACAAAATGGCCACGGGATCAGGGCTCGCTCCTGCAGCCCCATATTCGGCAGGTGATTCCGCTGGCCCTGCTTCTAGTTCTCTCAAAAGGAACTACAAAAAGAAATGGAAACACTTGCCGCTCGGGGGGAGTCGGGGGGGCCGCGGCTGAGCTCCGAGGAACGTCAGCGTTTAGGCAAGCTAGGAAAACAGGATCATTTTGGGGTGCGATTGCTGCTTTAAAGGTCATTGGTAACTATCAGAGAGGCTGCAGTGTGTGGAGATTCCCCACCCCTCGCTCTGGGGTCTTCACCTTCTTACAGCACGAGCCTCCCCATTTGGAGAGATAGAGGACGGCTCCCTGGGTGCAGGTACCAAGCAACAAGATTGTAAGCTCTTGGGGTCGGGGCAGGTACCTCTCTGCGCTGTCAGCGACGGGCGCCTCCTTCTGCTCGGTGCTGTTGGTGCGGTGCGTACTCCGGCGCGAGTGCTTGCGTCGCGGGTATTCCCACTCGCGGGGGTCATCGGGATCCACGACCTCGCTCTCCACGTAGGGGTACGCCACCAGGTTGATGTAACCGTCGCTGTCACCTTCGAAGCAGACGGACACTACACCTGCAGGGGCCACACAGTGGGGAAATGGGAGAGAACAAGATGGTGGAGCGGACAGAAAGACCGAGACACAAATAAAAGGAGGGGCCCCAGAGGGAGAGCGCAGGGGGGCCCCAGAGGGAGAGCGCAGGGGGGCCCCAGAGGGAGAGCGCAGGGGGGCCCCAGAGGGAGAGCGCAGGGGGGCCCCAGAGGGAGAGCGCAGGGGGGCCCCAGAGGGAGAGCGCAGGGGGGCCCCAGAGGGAGAGCGCAGGGGGGCCCCAGAGGGAGAGCGCAGGGGGGCCCCAGAGGGAGAGCGCAGGGGGGCCCCAGAGGGAGAGCGCAGGGGGGCCCCAGAGGGAGAGCGCAGGGGGGCCCCAGAGGGAGAGCGCAGGGGGGCCCCAGAGGGAGAGCGCAGGGGGGCCCCAGAGGGAGAGCGCAGGGGGGCCCCAGAGGGAGAGCGCAGGGGGGCCCCAGAGGGAGAGCGCAGGGGGGCCCCAGAGGGAGAGCGCAGGGGGGCCCCAGAGGGAGAGCGCAGGGGGGCCCCAGAGGGAGAGCGCAGGGGGGCCCCAGAGGGAGAGCGCAGGGGGGCCCCAGAGGGAGAGCGCAGGGGGGCCCCAGAGGGAGAGCGCAGGGGGGCCCCAGAGGGAGAGCGCAGGGGGCCAAGGGTGTCTGGAGGGGGGCAGGATGGAATTCCGATTCCTCACCTTTGTACTCGGGGGTGAACTCTTTCATCTCTGGCGGCAGGGACTCGTAGAAGCGCTGCTCCCGGGAGATGAGGGGTTTGCACACGGTGTGGTCATCGTAACGCATCATGCTGCTGTGACCCCCCACCTGGTGGATGAATGGCTCCAGCAGGACCCCCCGGCCCCGGTCGCACACCGCGCTCTTGCTGCACTTCCCCACTTCCATGGTTTGACAAACACACATTGCGTTGGGCGCCTGACGCTCGGCGGGGGCATGGGGCGGGGCGGGCGGCAGCGCTGGCCAGCAGAGCGCCACGGACAACACGTCTCTCACTCCCGAGTCACGCCTCTGATCTGAAAGAAACCAAGGAGAGTCCAGGATTGGTCAACATGATGCATTGTATAATGGTGTCGAGTATGTCTGTATACGGTCAGCCAATACACACGCTTCCTTCTTAGAGAAAAAAAAAGAGCAAAATCCTGCAGAGCATCAATAAGCCCGAACCGCTGATTCTCCCCGCGCGCCCCACTGCCCGTCAGCCACACAAAGGAACCAGCAGGAGGGGCCCCTGCACGCAATATATACTCATCATTAAAAAGAAATCAAAATAAAAGTAGAACAACGATACATGGCAGACGTGACAGCCACAAAGTCACTACCCTGAAGAGCTGACACTCTAAGTTTCGCTCCAAGAGTGGAGCTTTCGCACCATTTTCAAAGAGCACCTCGATTTTCTCATGTTCCCTAGATGGGATTCTATCTTTAAAACTACAACACAGCTTCCAGCTCCCTACTATGGGGAACACTTAAGGGTTCCCCACCTCCTGATGTGCATCAATTGTGGAAGACGTTGGACAAAAGCCACTACCTGTGTGTCTCCGGTACATCCCAATCCCCCCCGCATCAGGAAGGGCGAGCGACGAAGCCGCCCTGACCCCGCCCGCTCTGGCAGTAAGAGGCAGAGTTTAGCGGTGCTCACGGAGGCAGGTAGGAGCCCAATGAGAGAGCAGCGCTGCCGGGGGTATTCTCATGCTGCAGCACAATGGTGCCGGGCGCCTCTAACGCCCGAGCGGCTTGTGGCTCACACAGATATATGCAGCAGATTAGCCTCTGCCCTATCCCATGTCGGATTGAATTCCCTAATCCTCCAGAACTGAAAACCCGAAACCACTGGGGGGGCTCAGATTCTCCTCGCTCTGTCAGATATCGGACTGAACGCCTAATAACAGACTCCTCTCACACTTCGCCCCCGGGGTGCAGGACGGATAGCAGCAGCAGCACGCCGTGATACTCCATGTGCAGTAACCCAACGTACTCATATATAAAAGATCACGTACGTTCCCTGCAACAAGCAGCACTGCACACTACCATTTCATCTATGAAGAAGTCCAAGGTTTGTCCCCTAAATCAGGGGTGATCAACTCCAGTCCTAAAAAAATACCCAACAGGTCAGGTTTTAAGGATATCCCTGCTCCAGCACAGGTTGCTCAATAAGTTCCTGCTTCAGCACAGGTGGCTCAATCAGTTGCTCAGTCGAGCCACCTGTGCTGAAGCTGGGATATCCTTAAAACCTGACCTGTTGGGGGAGGAGGGGGGGGGGGGTCTTGAGGATTGGAGTTCAGCACCTCTGCTGTAACCACACATCTCAATTGGTTTGGCACAATGTTTCCACCATAGGGGGGAAGACAGGAGGGTGGGGAGGAAGAGATTAAATATATATATAGTTATACGTTACCGTTCCAAGGATTGGTAATCAAGAGACAGCACTCAATGTTGAAAATCAAAGTGTATTAGTGAAAGCAAAAATACATCCAGAAACCCAACGTTTCGGTCCTACAGAATGGGACCTTCCTCAGGGATATACACTTTGATTTTCAACATTGAGTGCTGTCTCTTGTTTACCAATCCTTGGAACGGTAACGTATAACTACATTCTCTATATGGGACGTGCACCTGTGGCTTACCAGTATTGGCGTGCCAACTGCCTTATCTGACATATATATATATATATATATATAAATAAATGTAAATACAACAGTATGCTCATCTGCATGTCTTAGGCAGGTCTGCAACCCCGAGATATATAGATATATATATATCTATATATATGTAACAGCACAGATAACATTCCAAGAGACACTGTTTTTAAGTTTACCTTTTGCTTCATTCATTGTAACATCGCCGGAAGAAGAGATCAGTGTATCTCGAAAGCTCGCACAAATAAAAGCACTTCGTTAGCCACAGAACGGTATCATCTATTTATTTTTTTATTTTTTTGATTATTGAAGCTCGGCTAACACGGTACTGATACCTCTACACACACACACACACATATATACATATATATATACACATATATATATATACACATATATATATATATATATATATATATATATATATATATATATATATATATATATATATATATATATATATATATATATATATATATATATATATATACAAATAACTATATATATATATATATATGTACACAACTGTATGCTCATCTGCATGTCTTAGGCAGGTCTGCAACCCCGCCTTTCCCCATTATCACACAGCACTTCCACTGCAGCAAGGGATTCTGGGAAATGACATGCAAATGAGCACACAGTGCCACTTTTTGCTTCAAAAAACATTTTTGACATGGTTCCCTATAGGCTTAAGCTTGCTGCATGGTCACAGATTTGAGCACAGCCAGGGTTAAGGGAACCATGTTAAAAATGGTTTTTGAAGCAAAAAGTGGCACTGTGTGCTCATTTGCATGTCATTTCCCAGAATCCCTTGCTGCAGTGGAAGTGCTGTGTGATAATGGGGAAAGGCGGGGTTGCAGACCTGCCTAAGACATGCAGATGAGCTTACAGTTGTATTTACATTTGCATATTTGCTTTGCTGTGGAGGGTTTTTGTCACTTTTTTTACTCACCATAACTTAACTCAGTATACACACACACACACACACACACAGCGTCTCCTTTTTATAACCCCACTTTATAAACACACGACCGCTGCTTTCACAGGGGATACTTAGTTACTTAGATACTTCAATGCTTGCAAACATTTCTAGGAATCCGTTTGAAGCACGAGGGGAAGACGCCAGGGGTTGGCACAACAATCCTTTCACATACACAAACCCAGAGCAAAAGCAGCGCCAAAATAAAAGGACCGCCATTCTAAGGCCTCGGATATAGTCAGCGTGCGACAGAGCGCATGGCATCGCGCCTGTCGCCCGTGCAATCAGTGCACCGAGATCGCTCGACGCGGGACCTCATTAGCTGAACCGCCGACGCACGTCAAAATCGAATTTTTATTTCGGCTCAAAATTCTGCAGGGCGGTCGCTCTTCATCGTGCTCGAAATACCCGAGCAGAGCGGTGACCGGGAGATCGGAAGGGGTACAAACGCTTGTTAATGTATGCATTCCATTCCAGACTCGTGCCTCCGTTATCCACGCAACATGACCTCTCCGTGTACGCATTTGCAGTAGTTGGTTTGTGTATATTGACATACACGTGCCTTCTGACAGAACAGAGCAAATGCCTGAGCCCTTCGGTCTCTGCCTAATAATAGAACCATCTTCCACAAGTTCAGGGGAGCGAGCGTAGGACAGCGCCATGGAACAAAAAACAACATACAGAAAATAGCGCAATATTGTATGAACACGTTGGTTGAATCAAACAGCAACAGAGAACAAGCCCATCTCTGCGACAAGATTCCACCCCCAGTGGCTTGCGGTTTATGCTCCTAAGGTTTTGTCTTGTGAGAACAAAACCTTTAGGTTCCAATGCGATTTTTAGCAAATAGTTTGTGTACAATCTACACTATTGTGCTTCTTGTTCCTATCTTTCCTTACATTCTCCCTATCGCTCTGGGGTGCTAATAAGGAGGAAGCTTGTTTTGTGACATTTTTGGGAATGTGAGTAGTCACTCTATCCATTACTGATTGCCTCAACCAATATTGCGCTATTTTCTGTATGTTGTTACTGCCATGGTGCTGTCCGGCGCTCGCTCCCCGGCGCTCGCTCCCCTGAACTTTTGGAAGACATCTGTACACATTTAGGGACTTGAGAACCTGTCCCTTATGTAAGGGTTTGAGTAGAGGTTCCTTCTTGATATTTATATTGTCACTTGCACTTGATTTAATCTTTTGACGTGTGTTGCAATATTTTTTGGTATTCACACCACATATTATATTATTTGGCACCAATGCTTCAATAGATTTACACTATTTCTATTGCACTGTTGAAGTATAATACACTAGGAGCGCCAATGTAAACACCTTGTCTTCCTTAATAATAGAGCCAGTCTGATAACAGCCCCCATCACCCACCGCTAAATTAGCTACCTTCAGATTCCCCCACGCTCAAGTACAGAAGTGGGAGGTATCAAGTTAGAAAGGAGCAAGCCAAGCGTTTTGTGTGTGTGGTTTTGTTCTCCATTTTTTCAACAGGATTGAAGTAGGGGGTCTCCGGAGCTAAACCCCATTAATTTCAGGTCCTGGGACCCCCTGCTTTCAGAGATACTTACTGGAGAACCCAACTTGGATTGCCTTTTGAAAGTAACCCAACGCATGGTTGCCATGTTGCCCTCGCAGTCACACTGTATGGCAGTAACCCAGCTCATGGGTGCCATGTTGCCCTCGCAGTCACACTGTATGGCAGTAACCCAGCTCATGGGTGCCATGTTGCCCTCGCAGTCACACTGTATGGCAGTAACCCAGCTCATAGGTGCCATGTTGCCCTCGCAGTCACACTGTATGGCAGTAACCCAGCTCATGGGTGCCATGTTGCCCTCGCAGTCACACTGTATGGCAGTAACCCAGCTCATGGGTGCCATGTTGCCCTCGCAGTCACACTGTATGGCAGTAACCCAGCTCATGGGTGCCATGTTGCCCTCGCAGTCACACCGTATGGCAGTAACCCAGCTCATGGGTGCCATGTTGCCCTCGCAGTCACACCGTATGGCAGTAACCCAGCTCATGGGTGCCATGTTGCCCTCGCAGTCACACTGTATGGCAGTAATCCAGCTCATGGGTGCCATGTTGCCCTCGCAGTCACACTGTATGGCAGTAATCCAGCTCATGGGTGCCATGTTGCCCTCGCAGTCACACTGTATGGCAGTAACCCAGCTCATGGGTGCCATGTTGCCCTCGCAGTCACACTGTATGGCAGTAACCCAGCTCATGGTTGCCATGTTGCCCTCGCAGTCACACTGTATGGCAGTAACCCAGCTCATGGTTGCCATGTTGCCCTAGCAGTCACACCGTATGGCAGTAATCCAGCTCATGGTTGCCATGTTGCCCTCGCAGTCACACCGTATGGCAGTAATCCAGCTCATGGTTGCCATGTTGCCCTCGCAGTCACACCGTATGGCAGTAACCCAGCTCATGGTTGCCATGTTGCCCTAGCAGTCACACCGTATGGCAGTAATCCAGCTCATGGTTGCCATGTTGCCCTCGCAGTCACACCGTATGGCAGTAATCCAGCTCATGGGTGCCATGTTGCCCTTGCAGTCACACCGTATGGCAGTAACCCAGCTGAGCCTTTACCCTGGGATAGCATAGTTTGACACATGTATAGGAGGCCTAGAATATGCCTGGGATGCCTCCAAATTAGTCTCATGTCTTTGTACACATGGGGTTACCATCAGCAGGAGAGATGGCTCCCCCGTCACAGGACGAGGTGTCAATCACGCTGTACGAGGTCACCCCCCCCACACCCGCCACAGTGCCGTGCATAGCGCTACTCAATGCATGGTGGGACGCCACCCCGGAGAGCTGAGCGGTGACTCACACCTCGGCCTCCGACGGCATGGAAGCACATGGTGAAGGGAGGGGTCCCTTCTCTGCCGGGCCGTGGTGCTGGTAAAACAGGAACAAAGTCCTGGACAAAAAGCGGAAATTCATATCAAGTTAGCGCAGCAGAAGCCTATTTGAGTTTATCTCACATAGTCAGTAACTTGGCCCCCTGAGCAAGTTCGGCTCTTCAACAAAAAAACTAAATCCCCTTTCTTTGTTACTTTTTACATTTCCAGCTGCCGAGCGTTAGACTATACTGGGCAGAGAGCTCCATTTTAACCTCCCGGACACCTCATTTTCCAGACACTTATGTCTCATGAAAGGAGAAACAATACATAAAGAAAACCAGTGTTGGAAAAAAGCAAGGAGACCTAGTAATGCAAGCAAAAAGGGACAAGACCATGAGCATTTCTATCAGGCAGCCCTGGCTTCATATTTTATATTATATTACCATTAAAAATAAAAATCGAGTACAGAACTTGTGATTATGCCTGGTGGCAGAAATTCCCCCCTGATTTCTGGCAAAAATAAACCTTAATTTTTATGTGATAGAAAGAGAAGGATTTTGGGGGCAATGAAAACCCCCTCCCGATTGCATAATCCTCCCGGGTTTTCGAGTTTTGGGGAGCACAGTAGTGGGACCCCATGTTCTTAGAGAAGTATGTGGAATGCAAAATCATCCCCCCCAAAAAATATTTCTGTGCTCCCCAAAACTCATAAAACGCTGCAAAATGGGGTTTAGAAAGCAATCCATTAAGGTCTGAACTACAACCAAAGGTTATTGTTTATTTACTTGTCACCAACACACTATCTCTGCACATTTTGCACACTTATTTCAGCTTCAATGCACTGAAATATCACTTTTCGAACGAAGTGTTCCCATATTTGATATTAGCGCCTCTTATGATAACACACTTTGTTTGATAATCCTCCTGGGACAGAATTACTCCTTTAACATTTGAGAGGGCATTTAACTCCACAGAAAACCTTCTATCCCGGCCTATATCTATCTGCCTGTCTATCAAGCAGAAGTGCAAACGCCACTCCTCAAGGGCCACCAACAAGTCAGATTTTCAGGATATCCCTGCTTCAGCACAGGTGGCTTAATCAGTGGCTCAGTCGAAGACAACCACCTGTGCTGAAGCAGATATATCCATAAAACCTGGCCTCTTGGTGGCCCTTGAGGACTGGTGTTGGCCGCCCCCCGCTGTAGAAGTAGGTGTGACCCCCTGGCACAGAAAGGGTTAAGGCAGTAGCCCAGAGCGATGGAAGGAAATGGAAAAAGGAACCCGAGTAAGAACACCTGGAAAGCGAGTCCCATTCATTATTTACTGCCCAAGTGCAAGTTACGGGGTTAAGAGGAGCGGGAGCTTCTCAAGTGTGCAGGGCGAGCAGGTACCGCCCGGTCGCTGCCAGGCCATGTCACAAACACTTTGCCCCGCACCAACGGGGTCAGGGGGCAGACTTATCATTAAAGGGTTATAGAAATGGCTGCTGTGAGCCAGGCCGTACAGATCACAGGTCACCTCGAGTCCTGCCATGCCGGAGGAGGCGCTCACCCTCACAGCACCTTATCTGGCACTGTCAACATTATCGTTGTTTATTTATAAAGCACCAACATATGCCACAGCGCGGTACAATGGGGGTGCAGGGGTTTGAGAATTACATAAGCAGAGTTACATACAGATCGGGACAAACATGCACAGATACACAGAGGTAATCACATCTGTCAGAGAGAGGTTTTCAGGTGCATGAGCGGCTACGTGCCAAGAACCCCGGGACATGCAATCTATATACTGTGCACCTGGAGGGATAAGAAAGATGCAACCGCAAAGGGAAGAGCATCGCTCAAATGCATCACTGTATTCCCCCAATTTCACAAAGTGTGCAAAATAATCCAGGCAGATAGAATTAGCAAATGTTGCATGTTACCGAAGTGAGAAATTGACTGTGTGCAGGCGAGGGAGCGGCCGTGTGGGCGAGGCCGAGGGGAACAGCCGTGCGGGGCGAGGGAGCGGCCGTGTGGGCGAGGGGAGCGGCCGTGCGGGCGGCCGAGGGGAACAGCCGTGTGGGCGAGGGGAGCGGCCGTGCGGGCGGCCGAGGGGAACAGCCGGGCGAGGGAGCGGCCGAGGGGAACAGCCGTGCGGGCGAGGGAGCGGCCGAGGGGAACAGCCGTGCGGGCGAGGGAGCGGCCGAGGGGAACAGCCGTGCGGGCGAGGGAGCGGCCGATTACTTTCTGCAAATGGCTAAATTATTAATGAACTACACAGTGCAACCACCGCCCCCCCCCCCCCCAATCTCTCCCAAATGAAATCCCTGCTCCTCCCCATATCTAACCCCTCCTCACCCTCCCCCACCCATATCAAACCACCTCCCCTCCCATATCAAACCACCTCCCCTCCCCCACCCATATCAAACACCACCTCCCTCCCCCACCCATATCAAACCACCTCCCCTCCAATATCAAACCACCCCCCCATATCAAACCACCTCCCCTCCCCCACCCATATCCAACCACCTCCCCTCCCCCCCATATCAAACCACCTCCCCTCCCCCCCCATATCAAACCACCCCCCCCATATCAAACCACCTCCCCTCCCCCCCCCCATATCAAACCACCCCCCATATCAAACCACCTCCCCTCCCCCACCCATATCAAACTACCTCCCCTCCCCCCATATCAAACCACCTCCCCCACAATATCAAACCACCTCCCCCACAATATCAAACCACCTCCCCCACAATATCAAGCCACCTCCCCTCCCCATCCATATCAAACCACCTCCCCCCATTTCTAATCCCCCAATAGCTAATCCCTCCTTGCCTCCCCCATATCTAATCCCCCCTCACCCCCAATATCAAACCACTTCACCTCCCCCCCATATCAAACCACCTCCCCCCCATATCTAACCCCCTCCCATATCAAACCCCTCCCCCCCATATCGAACCCCTCCTCACCTCCCCCCATATCTAACCCCTCCTCACCCCCCCATATCTAAATCCCTCCTCACCTCCCCCCCATATCTAAATCCCTCCTCACCTCCCCCCATATCTAAATCCCTCCTAACCTCCATCCCTCCTCACCCCCCCCATATCTAAATCCCTCCTCACCCCCCCCCATATCTAAATCCCTCCTCACCTTCCCCCCCCATATCTAAATCCCTCCTCACCTCCCCCCCATATCTAAATCCCTCCTCACCTCCCCCCCCATATCGAAATCCCTCCTCACCCCCCCCCCATATCGAGATCCCTCCTCACCTCCCCCCCCATATCTCAATCCCTCCTCACCTCCCCCCCCCATATCTAAATCCCTCCTCACCTCCCCCCCATATCTAAATCCCTCCTCACCTCCCCCCCATATCTAAATCCCTCCTCACCTCCCCCCCCATATCTAAATCCCTCCTCACCTTCCCCCCCCATATCTAAATCCCTCCTCACCTCCCCCCCCATATCTAAATCCCTCCTCACCTCCCCCCCATATCTAAATCCCTCCTCACCTCCCCCCCATATCTAAATCCCTCCTCACCCCCCCCCCATATCTAAATCCCTCCTCACCTCCCCCCCATATCTAAATCCCTCCTCACCTCCCCCCCATATCTAAATCCCTCCTCACCTCCCCCCCATATCTAAATCCCTCCTCACCTCCCCCCATATCTAAATCCCTCCTCAACTCCCCCCATATCTAAATCCCGCCTCACCTCCCCCCCATATCTAAATCCCGCCTCACCTCCCCCCTATATCTAAATCCCCCTCACCTCCCCCCCATATCTAAATCCCTCCTCACCTCCCCCCCATATCTAAATCCCTCCTCACCTCCCCCCCATATCTAAATCCCCCCCATATCTAAATCCCTCCTCACCTCCCCCCCCATTCCTAAATCCCTCCACACCTCCCCCCCCATACTAAATCCCTCACCACCCCCCCATATCTAAATTCCTCCTCACCTCCCCCCCATATCTAAATCCCACCTCACCTCCCCCCCATATCTAAATCCCTCCTCACCTCCCCCCCCATATCTAAATCCCTCCTCACCATATCTAAATCCCTCCTCACCTCCCCCCCATATCTAAATCCCTCCTCACCTCCATCCCTCCTCACCTCCCCCCATATCTAAATCCCTCCTCACCTCCCCCCCATATCTAAATTCCTCTTCACCTCCCCCCCCATATCTAAACCCTCCTCACCTCCCCCCCATATCTAAATCCCTCCTCACCTCCATCCCTCCTCACCTCCCCCCATATCTAAATCCCTCCTCACCTCCCCCCCATATCTAAATCCTCTTCACCTCCCCCCCATATCTAAATCCCTCCTCATCTCCCCCCCATATCTAAATCCCTCTTCACCTCCCCCCCCATATCTAAATCCCACCTCACCTCCCCCCATATCTAAATCCCTCCTCACCTCCCCCCCATATCTAAATTCCTCCTCACCTCCCCCCCATATCTAAATCCCTCCTCCCCTCCCCCCCATATCTAAATCCCTCCTCACCTCCCCCCCCATATCTAAATCCCTCCTCACCTCCCCCCCATATCCAAATCCCTCCTCACCTCCCCCCCCATATCTAAATCCCTCCTCACCTCCCCCCCATATCTAAATCCCTCCTCACCTCCCCCCATATCTAAATCCCTCCTCACTCCCCCCCATATATAATCCATCTTCACTTCCCCCCCATATCTAAATCCCTCCTCACCTCCCCCCCATATCAAAATCCCTCACACCTCCCCCCCATATCTAAATCCCTTCTCACCTCCCCCCCATACTAAATCCCTCCTCACCTCTCCCCCAATCTAAATCCCACCTCACCTCCCCCCATATCTAAATCCCTTCTCACCTCCCCCCCATATCTAAATCTCTCCACCACTCCCCCCCATATCTAAATCCCTCCACACCTCCCCCCATATCTAAATCCCTCCTCACCCTCCCCCCATATCTAAATCCCTCCTCACCTCCCCCCCATATCTAAATCCCTACTCACCTCCCCCCCATATCTAAATCCCTCCTCACCTCCCCCCCAAATCTAAATCCCTCCTCACCTCCCCCATATCCAAAACCCTCCTCACCTCCCCCCCATAACTAAATCCCTCCTCACCTCCCCCCATATCTAAATCCCTCCTCACCTCCCCCCCATATCTAAATCCCTCCTCACCTCCCCCCCCATATCCAAATCCCTCCTCACCTCCCCCCCATATCTAAATCCCTCCTCACCTCCCCCCATATCTAAATCCCTCCTCACCTCCCCCCCATATCTAAATCCCTCCTCACCTCCCCCCCATATCTAAATCCCTCCTCACCTCCCCCCCATATCCAAATCCCTCCTCACCTCCCCCCCCATATCTAAATCCCCTCCTCACCTCCCCCCCCCATATCTAAATCCATCCTCACCTCCACCCCATATCTAAATCCATCCTCACCTCCCCCCCATATCCAAATCCCTCCTCACCTCCCCCCCATATCCAAATCCCTCCTCACCTCCCCCCCATATCTAAATCCCTCCTCACCTCCCCCCCATATCTAAATCCCTCCTCACCTCCCCCCAATCTAAATCCCTCCTCACTTCCCCCCCATATATAATCCATCTCACTCCCCCCCCATATCTAAATCCCTCCTCACCTCCCCCCCATATCTAAATCCCTCCTCACCTCCCCCCCATATCTAAATCCCTCTCACCTCCCCCCCATATCTAAATCCCTCCTCACCTCTCCCCCATATCTAAATCCCTCCTCACCTCCCCCCATATCTAAATCTCTCCTCACTTCCCCCCATATCTAAATCCCTCCTCACCTCCCCCCATATCTAAATCCCTCCTCACCTCCCCCCCATATCTAAATTCCTCCTCACCTCCCCCCATATCTAAATCCCTCCTCCCCTCCCCCCCATATCTAAATCCCTCCTCACCTCCCCCCATATCTAAATCCCTCCTCACCTCCCCCCATATCCAAATCCCTCCTCACCTCCCCCCCATATCTAAATCCCTCCTCACCTCCCCCCATATCTAAATCCCTCCTCACCTCCCCCCCATATCTAAATCCCTCCTCACCTCCCCCCCATATCCAAATCCCTCCTCACCTCCCCCCCATATCTAAATCCCTCCTCACCTCCCCCCATATCTAAATCCCTCCTCACCTCCCCCCCATATCTAAATCCCTCCTCACCTCCCCCCCATATCTAAATCCCTCCTCACCTCCCCCCCATATCCAAATCCCTCCTCACCTCCCCCCCATATCTAAATCCCTCCTCACCTCCCCCCCCCATATCTAAATCCATCCTCACCTCCACCCCATATCTAAATCCATCCTCACCTCCCCCCCATATCCAAATCCCTCCTCACCTCCCCCCCATATCCAAATCCCTCCTCACCTCCCCCCCATATCTAAATCCCTCCTCCCCCCCCCCATATCTAAATCCCTCCTCACCTCCCCCCCATATCTAAATCCCTCCTCCCCTCCCCCCCCATATCTAAATCCCTCCTCACCTCCCCCCCATATCTAAATCCCTCCTCACCTCCCCCCCATATCTAAATCCCTCCTCACCTCACCCCCATATCTAAATCCCTCCTCACCTCACCCCCATATCTAAATCCCTCCTCACCTCCCCCCCATATCTAAATCCCTCCTCACCTCCCCCCCATATCTAAATCCCTCCTCACCTCCCCCCCCATATATAATCCATCTTCACTTCCCCCCCATATCTAAATCCCTCCTCACCTCCCCCTCATATCTAAATCCCTTCTCACCTCCCCCCCATATCTAAATCCCTCCTCACCTCCCCCCCATATCTAAATCCCTCCTCACCTCCCCCCCATATCTAAATCCCTCCTCACCTCCCCCCCCATATATAATCCATCTTCACTTCCCCCCCATATCTAAATCCCTCCTCACCTCCCCCTCATATCTAAATCCCTTCTCACCTCCCCCCCATATCTAAATCCCTCCTCACCTCCCCCCCATATCTAAATCTCTCCTCACCTCCCCCCCATATCTAAATCCCTCCTCACCTCCCCCCATATTTAAATCCCTCCTCACCTCCCCCCCATATTTAAATCCCTCCTCACCTCCCCCCCATATTTAAATCCCTCCTCACCTCCCCCCCATATCGAAATCCCTACTCACCTCCCCCCCATATCTAAATCCCTACTCACCTCCCCCCCATATCTAAATCCCTCCTCACCTCCCCCCCATATCTAAATCCCTACTCACCTCCCCCCCCATATCTAAATCCCTCTTCACCTCCCCCCCATATCTAAATCCCTCCTCACCTCCCCCCCATATCTAAATCC